>NC_039366.1:200470726-200508006 GCF_003573695.1 Papaver somniferum | reverse complement strand
TGGGTCTATAGACCAACATGTCCTGATCATTAGCATGTTTCCAATAAAAATAGAAACCTGTTGAACTAAATTATAGCGTTCGAGTCTTTTCGAGTGTGTATTATTCGAATGTACACTCGAAACTGCTCTAAGTAGAAAATTCGTGTTTATGAGGCCTAGCCTTTAAAACTTGGCTAACATATCAAGATCATGTGGGTCTATAGACCAACATGTCCTGATAATTAGCATGTTTTCAATCAAAATATACATCTCTTGAGCTAAATTATAACGTTCGAGTCTTTTCGAGTGTGTATTTTTCGAATTTACACTTGAAACTGCTCTAAGTAGACAAATCTTGTTTATGAGGCCTATATTCAAAATTTAGCTAAAATATCAAGATCATCTGGGTCTATAGACCAACATGTCCTGATCAATAGCATGTTTTCAATCAAAATAGACACCTCTTGAGCTAAATTATAGCGTTCGAGTCTTTTCGAGTGTGTATTTTTCGAATGTACACTCGAAACTGCTCTAAGTAGACAAATCTTTTTTATGAGGCCTAGATTTCAAAATTTTGCTAAAATATCAAGATCATCTGGGTCTGTAGACCAACATGTCCTGATCATTAGCATGTTTCCAATAAAAATAGAAACCTGTTGAGCTAAATTATAGCGTTCGAGTCTTTTCGAGTGTGTATTATTCGAATGTACACTCGAAACTGCTCTCTAAGTAGAAAATTCGTGTTTATGAGGCCTAGGGTTCAAAACTTGGATAAAATATCAAGATCATATAGGTCTATAGACCAACATGTCATGATAATTAGCATGTTATCAATCAAAATAGACACCTCTTGAGCTAAATTATAGCGTTCGAGTCTTTTCGAGTGTGTATTTTTCGAATGTACACTCGAAACTGCTCTAAGTAGAAAAATCTTGTTTATGAGGCCTAGACTTCAAAATTTAGCTAAAATATCAAGATCATCTGGGTCTATAGACCAATATGTCCTGATCATTAGCATGTTTCCAATAAAAATAGACACTGGTTGAGCTAAATTATAGAGTTCGAGTCTTTTCGAGTGTGTATTATATGAATGTACACTCGAAACTGCTCTAAGTAGAAAATTCGTGTTTATGAGGCCTAGATTTCAAAATTTTGCTAAAATATCAAGATCATCTGGGTCTATAGACCAACATGTCCTGATCATTAGCATGTTTCCAATAAAAATAGAAACCTGTTGAACTAAATTATAGCATTCGAGTCTTTTCGAGTGTGTATTATTCGAATATACACTCGAAACTGCTCTAAGTAGAAAATTCGTGTTTATGAGGCCTAGCCTTTAAAACTTGGCTAACATATCAAGATCATGTGGGTCTATAGACCAACATGTCCTGATAATTAACATGTTTTCAATCCAAATATACATCTCTTGAGCTAAATTATAACGTTCGAGTCTTTTCGAGTGTGTATTTTTCGAATGTACACTCGAAACTGCTCTAAGTAGAAAAATCTTGTTTATGAGGCCTAGACTTCAAAATTTAGCTAAAATATCAAGATCATCTGGGTCTATAGACCAATATGTCCTGATCATTAGCATGTTTCCAATAAAAATAGACACTGGTTGAGCTAAATTATAGAGTTCGAGTCTTTTCGAGTGTGTATTATATGAATGTACACTCGAAACTGCTCTAAGTAGAAAATTCGTGTTTATGAGGCCTACCCTTCAAAACTTGGCTAACATATCAAGATCATGTGGGTCTATGACCAACATGTCCTGATCAATAGCATGTTTTCAATCAAAAGAGACACCTCTTGAGCTAAATTATAGCGTTCGAGTCTTTTCGAGTGTGTATTTTTCGAATGTACACTCGAAACTGCTCCAAGTAGACAAATCTTTTTTATGAGGCCTAGATTTCAAAATTTTGCTAAAATATCAAGATCATCTGGGTCTATAGACCAACATGTCCTGATCATTAGCATGTTTCCAATAAAAATAGAAACCTGTTGAACTAAATTATAGCGTTCGAGTCTTTTCGAGTGTGTATTATTCGAATGTACACTCGAAACTGCTCTAAGTAGAAAATTCGTGTTTATGAGGCCTAGCCTTTAAAACTTGGCTAACATATCAAGATCATGTGGGTCTATAGACCAACATGTCCTGATAATTAGCATGTTTTTAATCAAAATATACATCTCTTGATCTAAATTATAACGTTCGAGTCTTTTCGAGTGTGTATTTTTCGAATTTACACTCGAAACTGCTCTAAGTAGACAAATCTTGTTTATGAGGCCTAGATTCAAAATTTAGCTAAAATATCAAGATCATCTGGGTCTATAGACCAACATGTCCTGATCATTAGCATGTTACCAATCAAAATAGACACCTCTTGAGCTAAATTATAGCGTTCGAGTCTTTTCGAGTGTGTATTATTTGAATGTACACTCGAAACTGCTCTAAGTAGAAAATTCGTGTTTATGAGGCCTAGCCTTCAAAAATTGGCTAACATATCAAGATCATGTGGGTCTATAGACCAACATGTCCTGATCATTAGCATGTTTTCAATCAAAATAGACACCTCTTGAGCTAAATTACAGCGTTCGAGTCTTTTCGAGTGTGTATTTTTCGAATGTACACTCGAAACTTCTCCAAGTAGACAAATCTTGTTTATGAGGCCTAGCCTTCAAAATTTAGCTAAAATATCAAGATCATCTGGGTCTATAGACCAACATGTACTGATCATTAGCATGTTTCCAATCAAAATACACACCTCTTGAGCTAAATTATAGCGATCGAGTCTTTTCGAGTGTGTATTTTTCGAATGTACACTCGAAACTGCTCTAAGTAGAAAATTCGTGTTTATGAGGCCTAGGCTTCAAAACTTGGCTAAAATATCAAGATCATATGGGTCTATAGACCAACATGTCCTGATAATTAGCATGTTTTCAATCAAAATATACATCTCTTGAGCTAAATTATAACGTTCGAGTCTTTTCGAGTGTGTATTTTTCGAATTTACACTCGAAACTGCTCTAAGTACACAAATCTTGTTTATGAGGCCTAAACTTCAAAATTTAGCTAAAATATCAAGATCATCTGGGTCTATAGACCAACATGTCCTGATAATTAGCATGTTTTCAATCAAAATAGACATCTCTTGATCTAAATTATAACGTTCGAGTCTTTTCGAGTGTGTATTTTTCGAATGTACACTCGAAACTGCTCTAAGTAGACAAATCTTGTTTGTGAGGCCTAGACTTCAAAATTTATCTAAAATATCAAGATCATCTGGGGTCTATAGACCAACATGTCCTGATCATTAGCATGTTTCCAATAAAAATAGACACCGGTTGAGCTAAATTATAGCATTCGAGTCTTTTCAAGTGTGTATTATTTGAATGTACACTCGAAAGTGCTCTAAGTAGAAAATTCGTGTTTATGAGGCCTAGCCTTTAAAACTTGGCTAACATATCAAGATCATGTGGGTCTATAGACCAACATGTCCTGATCAATAGTATGTTTTCAATCAAAATAGACACCTCTTGAGATAAATTATAGCGTTCGAGTCTTTTCGAGTGTGTATTTTTCGAATGTATACTCGAAACTGCTCTAAGTAGACAAATCTTGTTTATGAGGCCTAGATTTCAAAATTTTGCTAAAATATCACGATCATCTGGATCTGTAGACCAACATGTCCTGATCATTAGCATGTTTCCAATAAAAATAGACACCTCTTGAGCTAAATTATAGCGTTCGAGTCTTTTCGAGTGTGTATTTTTCGAATGTACACTCGAAACTGCTCTAAGTAGAAAATTCGTGTTTATGAGGCCTAGGCTTCAAAACTTGGCTAAAATATCAAGATCATGTGGGTCTATAGACAAACATGTCCTGATAATTAGCATGTTTTCAATCAAAATAGACATATCTTGAGCTAAATTATAACGTTCGAGTCTTTTCGAGTGTGTATTTTTCGAATGTACACTCGAAACTGCTCTAAGTAGAAAAATCTTGTTTATGAGGCCTAAACTTCAAAATTTAGCTAAAATATCAAGATCATCTGGGTCTATAGACCAACATGTCCTGATCATTAGCATGTTTCCAATAAAAATAGACACTGGTTGAGCTAAATTATAGAGTTCGAGTCTTTTCGAGTGTGTATTATATGAATGTACACTCGAAACTGCTCTAAGTAGAAAATTCGTGTTTATGAGGCCTAGCCTTCAAAACTTGGCTAACATATCAAGATCATGTGGGTCTATGACCAACATGTCCTGATCAATAGCATGTTTTCAATCAAAATAGACACCTCTTGAGCTAAATTATAGCGTTCGAGTCTTTTCGAGTGTGTATTTTTCGAATGTACACTCGAAACTGCTCCAAGTAGACAAATCTTTTTTATGAGGCCTAGATTTCAAAATTTTGCTAAAATATCAAGATCATCTGGGTCTATAGACCAACATGTCCTGATCATTAGCATGTTTCCAATAAAGAGAGACACCGGTTGAGCTAAATTATAGCGTTCGAGTCTTTTCGAGTGTCTATTATTTGAATGTACACTCGAAACTGCTCAAAGTAGAAAATTCGTGTTTATGAGGCCTAGCCTTCAAAACTTGGATAACATATCAAGATCATGTGGGTCAATAGACCAACATGTCCTGATCAATAGCATGTTTTCAATCAAAATAGACACCTCTTGAGCTAAATTATAGCGTTCGAGTCTTTTCGAGTGTGTATTTTTCGAATGTACACTCGAAACTGCTCTAAGTAGACAAATCTTGTTTATGAGGCCTAGATTTAAAAATTTTGCTAAAATATCAAGATCATCTGGGTCTATAGACCAACATGTCCTGATCATTAGCATGTTTCCAATAAAAATAGAAACCTGTTGAGCTAAATTATAGCGTTCGAGTCTTTTCGAGTGTGTATTATTCGAATGTACACTCGAAACTGCTCTAAGTAGAAAATTCGTGTTTATGAGGCCTAGGCTTCAAAACTTGGCTAAATATCAAGATCATGTGGGTCTATAGACCAACATATCCTGATAATTAGCTTGTTTTCAATCAAAATAGACACCTCTTGAGCTAAATTATAACGTTCGAGTCTTTTCGAGTGTGTATTTTTCGAATGTACACCCGAAACTTCTCTAAGTAGACAAATCTTGTTTATGAGGCCTAGACTTCAAAATTTAGCTAAAATATCAAGATCATCTGGGTCTATAGACCAACATGTCCTGATCATTAGCATGTTTCCAATAAAAATAGACACCGGTTGAGATAAATTATAGCGTTCGAGTCTTTTCGAGTGTGTATTATTTGAATGTACACTCGAAACTGCTCTAAGTAGAAAATTCGTGTTTATGAGGCCTAGCCTTCAAAACTTGGCTAACATATCAAGATCATGTGGGTCTATAGACCAACATGTCCTGATCAATAGCATGTTTTCAATCAAAATAAACACCTCTTGAGATAAATTATAGCGTTCGAGTCTTTTCGAGTGTGTATTTTTCGAATGTACACTCGAAACTGCTCTAAGTAGACAAATCTTGTTTATGAGGCCTAGATTTCAAAATTTTGCTAAAATATCAAGATCATCTGGGTCTATAGACCAACATGTCCTGATCATTAGCAGGTTTCCAATAAAAATAGAAACCTGTTGAGCTAAATTATAGCGTTCGAGTCTTTTCGAGTGTGTATTATTCGAATGTACACTCGAAACTGCTCTAAGTAGAAAATTCGTGTTTATGAGGCCTAGCCTTCAAAACTTGGCTAACATATCAAGATCATGTGGGTCTATAGACCAAAATGTCCTGATCATTAGCATGTTTCCAATCAAAATAGACACCTCTTTAGCTAAATTATATCGTTCGAGTCTTTTCGAGTGTGTATTTTTCGAATGTACACTCGAAACTGCTCTAAGTAGAAAATTCGTGTTTATGAGGCCTAGGCTTCAAAACTTGGATAAAATATCAAGATCATGTGGGTCTATAGACCAACATGTCTTTATCATTAGCATGTTTTCAATCAAAATAGACACCTCTTGAGCTAAATTATATCGTTCGAGTCTTTTCGAGTGTGTATTTTTCGAATGTACACTCGAAACGGCTCTAAGTAGAAAATTCGTGTTTATGAGGCCTAGGCTTCAAAACTTGGCTAAAATATCAAGATCATATAGGTCTATAGACAAACATGTCCTGATCATTAGCATGTTTCCTATAAAAATAGAAACTTGTTGAGCTAAATTATAGCGTTCGAGTCTTTTCGAGTGTGTATTATTCGAATGTACACTCGAAACTGCTCTAAGTAGAAAATTCGTGTTTATGAGGCCTAGCCTTCAAAACTTGGCTAACATATCAAGCTCATGTGGGTCTATAGACCAACATGTCCTGATCATTAGCATGTTTCCAATCAAAATAGACACCTCTTGAGCTAAATTATATCGTTCGAGTCTTTTCGAGTGTGTATTTTTCGAATGTACACTCGAAACTGCTCTAAGTAGAAAATTCGTGTTTATGAGGCCTAGGCTTCAAAACTTGGCTAAAATATCAAGATCATGTGGGTCTATAGACAAACATGTCCTGATAATTAGCATGTTTTCAATCAAAATAGACATCTCTTGAGCTAAATCATAACGTTCGAGTCTTTTCGAGTGTGTATTTTTCGAATGTACACTCGAAACTGCTCTAAGTAGACAAATCTTGTTTATGAGGCCTAGATTTCAAAATTTTGCTAAAATATCAAGATCATCTGGGTCTATAGACCAACATGTCCAGATCATTAGCATGTTTCCAATAAAAATAGACACCGGTTGAGCTAAATTATAGCGTTCGAGTCTTTTCGAGTGTGTATTATTTGAATGTACACTCGAAACTGCTCTAAGTAGAAAATTCGTGTTTATGAGGCCTAGCCTTCAAAAATTGGCTAACATATCAAGATCATGTGGGTCTATAGACCAACATGTCCTGATAATTAGCATGTTTTCAATCAAAATAGACATCTCTTGAGCTAAATTATAGCGTTCGAGTCTTTTCGAGTGTGTATTTTTCGAATGTACACTCGAAACTGCTCTAAGTAGAAAAATCTTGTTTATGTGGCCTAGACTTCAAAATTTGGCTAAAATATCAAGATCATGTAGGTATATAGACCAACATGTCCTGATCATTAGCATGTTTCCAATCATAATAGACACCTCTTGAGCTAAATTATAGCGTTCGAGTCTTTTCGAGTGTGTATTTTTCGAATGTACACTCGAAACTGCTCTAAGTAGAAAATTCGTGTTTATGAGGCCTAGGCTTCAAAACTTGGCTAAAATATCAAGATCATGTGGGTCTATAGACAAACATGTCCTGATAATTAACATGTTTTCAATAAAAATAGACATCTCTTGATCTAAATTATAACGTTCGAGTCTTTTCGAGTGTGTATTTTTCGAATGTACACTCGAAACTGCTCTAAGTAGACAAATCTTGTTTATGAGGCCTAGATTTGAAAATTTTGCTAAAATATCAAGATCATGCGGGTCTATAGACCAACATGTCCTGATCATTAGCATGTTTCCAATCAAAATAGACACCTCTTGAGCTAAATTATAGCGTTCGAGTCTTTTCGAGTGTGTATTTTTCGAATGTACACTCGAAACTGCTCTAAGTAGAAAATTCGTGTTTATGAGGCCTAGGCTTCAAAACTTGGCTAAAATATCAAGATCATGTGGGTCTATAGACAAACATGTCCTGATAATTAGCATGTTTTCAATGAAAATAGACATCTGTTGAGCTAAATTATAACGTTCGAGTCTTTTCGAGTGTGTATTTTTCGAATGTACACTCGAATTTTCTCTAAGTAGACAAATCTTGTTTATGAGGCCTAGACTTCAAAAGTTAGCTAAAATATCAAGATCATCTGGGTCTATAGACCAACATCTCCTGATCATTAGCATGTTTCCAATAAAAATAGACACCGGTTGAGCTAAATTATAGCGTTCAAGTCTTTTCGAGTGTGTATTATTTGAATGTACACTCGAAACTGCTCTAAGTAGAAAATTCGTGTTTATGAGGCCTAGCCTTCAAAAATTGGCTAACATATCAAGATCATGTGGGTCTATAGACCAACATGTCCTGATCATTAGCATGTTTTCAATCAAAATAGACACCTCTTGAGATAAATTACAGCGTTCGAGTCTTTTCGAGTGTGTATTTTTCGAATGTACACTCGAAACTGCTCTAAGTAGACAAATCTTGTTTATGAGGCCTAGATTTCAAAATTTTGCTAAAATATCAAGATCATATGGGTCTATAGACCAACATGTCCTGATCATTAGCATGTTTCCAATAAAAATAGACACCGGTTGAGCTAAATTATAGCGTTCGAGTCTTTTCGAGTGTGTATTATTTGAATGTACACTCGAAACTGCTCTAAGTAGAAAATTCGAGTTTATGAGGCCTAGCCTTTAAAACTTGGCTAACATATCAAGATCATGTGGGTCTATAGACCAACATGTCCTGATCAATAGCATGTTTTCAATCAAAATAGACACCTCTTGAGCTAAATTATAGCGTTCGAGTCTTTTCGAGTGTGTATTTTTCGAATGTACACTCGAAACTGCTCTAAGTAGACAAATCTTGTTTATGAGGCCTAGATTTCAAAATTTTGCTAAAATTTCAAGATCATCTGGGTCTATAGACCAACATGTCCTGATCATTAGCTTGTTTCCAATAAAAATAGAAACATGTTGAGCTAAATTATAGCGTTCGAGTCTTTTCGAGTGTGTATTATTCGAATGTACACTCGAAACTGCTCTCTAAGTAGAAAATTCGTGTTTATGAGGCCTAGGGTTCAAAACTTGGATAAAATATCAAGATCATATAGGTCTATAGACCAACATGTCATGATAATTAGCATGTTATCAATCAAAATAGACACCTCTTGAGCTAAATTATAACGTTCGAGTCTTTTCGAGTGTGTATTTTTCGAATGTACACTCGAAACTGCTCTAAGTAGAAAAATCTTGTTTATGAGGCCTAGACTTCAAAATTTAGCTAAAATATCAAGATCATCTGGGTCTATAGACCAATATGTCCTGATCATTAGCATGTTTCCAATAAAAATAGACACTGGTTGAGCTAAATTATAGAGTTCGAGTCTTTTCGAGTGTGTATTATATGAATGTACACTCGAAACTGCTCTAAGTAGAAAATTCGTGTTTATGAGGCCTAGCCTTCAAAACTTGGCTAACATATCAAGATCATGTGGGTCTATGACCAACATGTCCTGATCAATAGCATGTTTTCAATCAAAATAGACACCTCTTGAGCTAAATTATAGCGTTCGAGTCTTTTCGAGTGTGTATTTTTCGAATGTACACTCGAAACTGCTCTAAGTAGAAAAATCTTGTTTATGAGGCCTAAACTTCAAAATTTAGCTAAAATATCAAGATCATCTGGGTCTATAGACCAACATGTCCTGATCATTAGCATGTTTCCAATAAAAATAGACACTGGTTGAGCTAAATTATAGAGTTCGAGTCTTTTCGAGTGTGTATTATATGAATGTACACTCGAAACTGCTCTAAGTAGAAAATTCGTGTTTATGAGGCCTAGCCTTCAAAACTTGGCTAACATATCAAGATCATGTGGGTCTATGACCAACATGTCCTGATCAATAGCATGTTTTCAATCAAAATAGACACCTCTTGAGCTAAATTATAGCGTTCGAGTCTTTTCGAGTGTGTATTTTTCGAATGTACACTCGAAACTGCTCCAAGTAGACAAATCTTTTTTATGAGGCCTAGATTTCAAAATTTTGCTAAAATATCAAGATCATCTGGGTCTATAGACCAACATGTCCTGATCATTAGCATGTTTCCAATAAAAATAGAAACCTGTTGAACTAAATTATAGCGTTCGAGTCTTTTCGAGTGTGTATTATTCGAATGTACACTCGAAACTGCTCTAAGTAGAAAATTCGTGTTTATGAGGCCTAGCCTTTAAAACTTGGCTAACATATCAAGATCATGTGGGTCTATAGACCAACATGTCCTGATAATTAGCATGTTTTTAATCAAAATATACATCTCTTGAGCTAAATTATAACGTTCGAGTGTTTTCGAGTGTGTATTTTTCGAATTTACACTCGAAACTGCTCTAAGTAGACAAATCTTGTTTATGAGGCCTAGATTCAAAATTTAGATAAAATATCAAGATCATCTGGGTCTATAGACCAACATGTCCTGATCATTAGCATGTTACCAATCAAAATAGACACCTCTTGAGCTAAATTATAGCGTTCGAGTCTTTTCGAGTGTGTATTATTTGAATGTACACTCGAAACTGCTCTAAGTAGAAAATTCGTGTTTATGAGGCCTAGCCTTCAAAAATTGGCTAACATATCAAGATCATGTGGGTCTATAGACCAACATGTCCTGATCATTAGCATGTTTTCAATCAAAATAGACACCTCTTGAGCTAAATTACAGCGTTCGAGTCTTTTCGAGTGTGTATTTTTCCAATGTACACTCGAAACTTCTCCAAGTAGACAAATCTTGTTTATGAGGCCTAGGCTTCAAAATTTAGCTAAAATATCAAGATCATCTGGGTCTATAGACCAACATGTACTGATCATTAGCATGTTTCCAATCAAAATAGACACCTCTTGAGCTAAATTATAGCGATCGAGTCTTTTCGAGTGTGTATTTTTCGAATGTACACTCGAAACTGCTCTAAGTAGAAAATTCGTGTTTATGAGGCCTAGGCTTCAAAACTTGGCTAAAATATCAAGATCATATGGGTCTATAGACCAACATGTCCTGATAATTAGCATGTTTCCAATCAAAATATACATCTCTTGAGCTAAATTATAACGTTCGAGTCTTTTCGAGTGTGTATTTTTCGAATTTACACTCGAAACTGCTCTAAGTAGAAAATTCGTGTTTATGAGGCCTAAACTTCAAAATTTAGCTAAAATATCAAGATCATCTGGGTCTATAGACCAACATGTCCTGATAATTAGCATGTTTTCAATCAAAATAGACATCTCTTGATCTAAATTATAACGTTCGAGTCTTTTCGAGTGTGTATTTTTCGAATGTACATTCGAAACTGCTCCAAGTAGACAAATCTTTTTTATGAGGCCTAGATTTCAAAATTTTGCTAAAATATCAAGATCATCTGGGTCTATAGACCAACATGTCCTGATCATTAGCATGTTTCCAATAAAAATAGAAACCTGTTGAACTAAATTATAGCGTTCGAGTCTTTTCGAGTGTGTATTATTCGAATGTACACTCGAAACTGCTCTAAGTAGAAAATTCGTGTTTATGAGGCCTAGCCTTTAAAACTTGGCTAACATATCAAGATCATGTGGGTCTATAGACCAACATGTCCTGATAATTAGCATGTTTTTAATCAAAATATACATCTCTTGAGCTAAATTATAACGTTCGAGTGTTTTCGAGTGTGTATTTTTCGAATTTACACTCGAAACTGCTCTAAGTAGACAAATCTTGTTTATGAGGCCTAGATTCAAAATTTAGCTAAAATATCAAGATCATCTGGGTCTATAGACCAACATGTCCTGATCATTAGCATGTTACCAATCAAAATAGACACCTCTTGAGCTAAATTATAGCGTTCGAGTCTTTTCGAGTGTGTATTATTTGAATGTACACTCGAAACTGCTCTAAGTAGAAAATTCGTGTTTATGAGGCCTAGCCTTCAAAAATTGGCTAACATATCAAGATCATGTGGGTATATAGACCAACATGTCCTGATCATTAGCATGTTTTCAATCAAAATAGACACCTCTTGAGCTAAATTACAGCGTTGGAGTCTTTTCGAGTGTGTATTTTTCGAATGTACACTCGAAACTTCTCCAAGTAGACAAATCTTGTTTATGAGGCCTAGCCTTCAACATTTAGCTAAAATATCAAGATTATCTGGGTCTATAGACCAACATGTACTGATCATTAGCATGTTTCCAATCAAAATAGACACCTCTTGAGCTAAATTATAGTGATCGAGTCTTTTCGAGTGTGTATTTTTCGAATGTACACTCGAAACTGCTCCAAGTAGACAAATCTTTTTTATGAGGCCTAGATTTCAAAATTTTGCTAAAATATCAAGATCATCTGGGTCTATAGACCAACATGTCCTGATCATTAGCATGTTTCCAATAAAAATAGAAACCTGTTGAACTAAATTATAGCGTTCGAGTCTTTTCGAGTGTGTATTATTCGAATGTACACTCGAAACTGCTCTAAGTAGAAAATTCGTGTTTATGAGGCCTAGCCTTTAAAACTTGGCTAACATATCAAGATCATGTGGGTCTATAGACCAACATGTCCTGATAATTAGCATGTTTTCAATCAAAATATACATCTCTTGAGCTAAATTATAACGTTCGAGTCTTTTCGAGTGTGTATTTTTCGAATTTACACTCGAAACTGCTCTAAGTAGACAAATCTTGTTTATGAGGCCTATATTCAAAATTTAGCTAAAATATCAAGATCATCTGGGTCTATAGACCAACATGTCCTGATCAATAGCATGTTTTCAATCAAAATAGACACCTCTTGAGCTAAATTATAGCGTTCGAGTCTTTTCGAGTGTGTATTTTTCGAATGTACACTCGAAACTGCTCTAAGTAGACAAATCTTGTTTATGAGGCCTAGATTTCAAAATTTTGCTAAAATATCAAGATCATCTGGGTCTGTAGACCAACATGTCCTGATCATTAGCATGTTTCCAATAAAAATAGAAACCTGTTGAGCTAAATTATAGCGTTCGAGTCTTTTCGAGTGTGTATTATTCGAATGTACACTCGAAACTGCTCTCTAAGTAGAAAATTCGTGTTTATGAGGCCTAGGGTTCAAAACTTGGATGAAATATCAAGATCATATAGGTCTATAGACCAACATGTCATGATAATTAGCATGTTATCAATCAAAATAGACACCTCTTGAGCTAAATTATAGCGTTCGAGTCTTTTCGAGTGTGTATTTTTCGAATGTACACTCGAAACTGCTCTAAGTAGAAAAATCTTGTTTATGAGACCTAAACTTCAAAATTTAGCTAAAATATCAAGATCATCTGGGTCTATAGACCAACATGTCCTGATCATTAGCATGTTTCCAATAAAAATAGACACTGGTTGAGCTAAATTATAGAGTTCGAGTCTTTTCGAGTGTGTATTTTTCGAATTTACACTCGAAACTGCTCTAAGTAGACAAATCTTGTTTATGAGGCCTATATTCAAAATTTAGCTAAAATATCAAGATCATATGGGTCTATAGACCAACATGTCCTGATCAATAGCATGTTTTCAATCAAAATAGACACCTCTTGAGCTAAATTATAGCGTTCGAGTCTTTTCGAGTGTGTATTTTTCGAATGTACACTCGAAACTGCTCTAAGTAGACAAATCTTGTTTATGAGGCCTAGATTTCAAAATTTTGCAAAAATATCAAGATCATCTGGGTCTGTAGACCAACATGTCCTGATCATTAGCATGTTTCCAATAAAAATAGAAACCTGTTGAGCTAAATTATAGCGTTCGAGTCTTTTCGAGTGTGTATTATTCGAATGTACACTCGAAACTGCTCTCTAAGTAGAAAATTCGTGTTTATGAGGCCTAGGGTTCAAAACTTGGATAAAATATCAAGATCATATAGGTCTATAGACCAACATGTCATGATAATTAGCATGTTATCAATCAAAATAGACACCTCTTGAGCTAAATTATAACGTTCGAGTCTTTTCGAGTGTGTATTTTTCGAATGTACACTCGAAACTGCTCTAAGTAGAAAAATCTTGTTTATGAGGCCTAGACTTCAAAATTTAGCTAAAATATCAAGATCATCTAGGTCTATAGACCAATATGTCCTGATCATTAGCATGTTTCCAATAAAAATAGACACTGGTTGAGCTAAATTATAGAGTTCGAGTCTTTTCGAGTGTGTATTATATGAATGTACACTCGAAACTGCTCTAAGTAGAAAATTCGTGTTTATGAGGCCTAGCCTTCAAAATTTGGCTAACATATCAAGATCATGTGGGTCTATGACCAACATGTCCTGATCAATAGCATGTTTTCAATCAAAATAGACACCTCTTGAGCTAAATTATAGCGTTCGAATCTTTTCGAGTGTGTATTTTTCGAATGTACACTCGAAACTGCTCCAAGTAGACAAATCTTTTTTATGAGGCCTAGATTTCAAAATTTTGCTAAAATATCAAGATCATCTGGGTCTATAGACCAACATGTCCTGATCATTAGCATGTTTCCAATAAAAATAGAAACCTGTTGAACTAAATTATAGCGTTCGAGTCTTTTCGAGTGTGTATTATTCGAATGTACACTCGAAACTGCTCTAAGTAGAAAATTCGTGTTTATGAGGCCTAGCCTTTAAAACTTGGCTAACATATCAAGATCATGTGGGTCTATAGACCAACATGTCCTGATAATTAGCATGTTTTCAATCAAAATATACATCTCTTGAGCTAAATTATAACGTTCGAGTCTTTTCGAGTGTGTATTTTTCGAATTTACACTCGAAACTGCTCTAAGTAGACAAATCTTGTTTATGAGGCCTATATTCAAAATTTAGCTAAAATATCAAGATCATATGGGTCTATAGACCAACATGTCCTGATCAATAGCATGTTTTCAATCAAAATAGACACCTCTTGAGCTAAATTATAGCGTTCGAGTCTTTTCGAGTGTGTATTTTTCGAATGTACACTCGAAACTGCTCTAAGTAGACAAATCTTGTTTATGAGGCCTAGACTTCAAAATTTAGCTAAAATATCAAGATCATCTGGGTCATAGACCAACATGTCCTTATCATTAGCATGTTTCCAATAAAAATAGACACCGGTTGAGCTAAATTATAGCGTTCGAGGCTTTTCGAGTGTCTATTATTTAAATGTACACTCGAAACTGCTTTAAGTAGAAAATTCGTGTTTATGAGGCCTAGCCTTCAAAACATGGCTAACATATGAAGATCACCAACATGTCCTGATCAATAGCATGTTTTCAATCAAAATAGACACCTCTTGAGCTAAATTATAGCGTTCGAGTCTTTTCGAGTGTGTATTTTTCGAATGTACACTCGAAACTGCTCTAAGTAGACAAATCTTGTTTATGAGGCCTAGATTTCAAAATTTTGCTAAAATATCAAGATCATCTGGGTCTATAGACTAACATGTCCTGATCATTAGCATGTTTCCAATCAAAATAGACACCTCTTGAGATAAATTATAGCGTTCGAGTCTTTCCGAGTGTGTATTTTTCGAATGTACACTCGAAACTGCTTTAAGTAGAAAAATCTTGTTTTTGAGGCCTAGGCTTCAAACCTTGGATAAAATATCAAGATCATGTGGGTCTATAGACCAACATGTCCTGATCAATAGCATGTTTTCAATCAAAATAGACACCTCTTGAGCTAAATTATAGCGTTCGAGTCTTTTCGAGTGTGTATTTTTCGAATGTACACTCGAAACTGCTCTAAGTAGACAAATCTTGTTTATGAGGCCTAGATTTCAAAATTTAGCTAAAATATCAAGATCATCTGGGTCTATAGACCAACATGTCCTGATCATTAGCATGTTTCCAATAAAAATAGACACCTCTTGATCTAAATTATAGCGTTCGAGTCTTTTCGAGTGTGTATTTTTCGAATGTACACTCGAAACTGCTCTAAGTAGAAAATTCGTGTTTATGAGGCCTAGGCTTCAAAACTTGGCTAAAATATCAAGATCATGTGGGTCTATAGACAAACATGTCCTGATAATTAGCATGTTTTCAATCAAAATAGACACCTCTTGAGCTAAATTACAGCGTTCGAGTCTTTTCGAGTGTGTATTTTTCGAATGTACACTCGAAACTGCTCTAAGTAGACAAATCTTGTTTATGAGGCCTAGACTTCAAAATTTAGCTAAAATATCAAGATCATCTGGGTCTATAGACCAACATGTCCTGATAATTAGCATGTTTTCAATCAAAATAAACATCTCTTGAGATAAATTATAACGTTCGAGTCTTTTCGAGTGTGTATTTTTCGAATGTACACTCGAAACTGCTCTAAGAAGACAAATCTTGTTTATGAGGCCTAGACTTCAAAATTTAGCTAAAATATCAAGATCATCTGGGTCTATAGACCAACATTACCTGATCATTAGCATGTTTCAAATAAAAATAGACACCGGTTGAGCTAAATTATAGCGTTCGAGTCTTTTTGAGTGTATATTATTTGAATGTACACTCGAAACTGCTCTAAGTAGAAAAATCTTGTTTATGTGGCCTAGACTTCAAAATTTAGCTAAAATATCAAGATCATGTGGGTCTATAGACCAACATGTCCTGATCAATAGCATGTTTTCAATCAAAATAGACACCTCTTGAGCTAAATTATAGCGTTCGAGTCTTTTCGAGTGTGTATTTTTCGAATGTACACTCGAAACTGCTTTAAGTAGAAAAATCTTGTTTATGTGGCCTAGACTTCAAAATTTGGCTAAAATATCAAGATCATGTGGGTCTATAGACCAACATGTCCTGATCAATAGCATGTTTTCAATCAAAATAGACACCTCTTGAGCTAAATTATAGCGTTCGAGTCTTTTCGAGTGTGTATTTTTCGAATGTACATTCGAAACTGCTCTAAGTAAAAAAATCTTGTTTATGTGGCCTAGACTTCAAAATTTGGCTAAAATATCAAGATCATGTGGGTCTATAGACCAACATGTCCTGATCAATAGCATGTTTTCAATCAAAATAGACACCTCTTGAGCTAAATTATAGCGTTCGAGTCTTTTCGAGTGTGTATTTTTCGAATGTACACTCGAAACTGCTCTAAGTAGAAAAATCTTGTTTATGTGGCCTAGACTTCAAAATTTGGCTAAAATATCAAGATCATGTGGGTCTATAGACCAACATGTCCTGATCATTAGCATGTTTCCAATAAAAATAGAAACCTGTTGAGCTAAATTATAGCGTTCGAGTCTTTTCGAGTGTGTATTATTCGAATGTACACTCGAAACTGCTCTCTAAGTAGAAAATTCGTGTTTATGAGGCCTAGGGTTCAAAACTTGGATAAAATATCAAGATCATATAGGTCTATAGACCAACATGTCATGATAATTAGCATGTTATCAATCAAAATAGACACCTCTTGAGCTAAATTATAACGTTCGAGTCTTTTCGAGTGTGTATTTTTCGAATGTACACTCGAAACTGCTCTAAGTAGAAAAATCTTGTTTATGAGGCCTAGACTTCAAAATTTAGCTAAAATATCAAGATCATCTGGGTCTATAGACCAATATGTCCTGATCATTAGCATGTTTCCAATAAAAATAGACACTGGTTGAGCTAAATTATAGAGTTCGAGTCTTTTCGAGTGTGTATTATATGAATGTACACTCGAAACTGCTCTAAGTAGAAAATTCGTGTTTATGAGGCCTAGCCTTCAAAACTTGGCTAACATATCAAGATCATGTGGGTCTATGACCAACATGTCCTGATCAATAGCATGTTTTCAATCAAAATAGACACCTCTTGAGCTAAATTATAGCGTTCGAGTCTTTTCGAGTGTGTATTTTTCGAATGTACATTCGAAACTGCTCCAAGTAGACAAATCTTTTTTATGAGGCCTAGATTTAAAAATTTTGCTTAAATATCAAGATCATCTGGGTCTATAGACCAACATGTCCTGATCATTAGCATGTTTCCAATAAAAATAGAAACCTGTTGAACTAAATTATAGCGTTCGAGTCTTTTCGAGTGTGTATTATTCGAATGTACACTCGAAACTGCTCTAAGTAGAAAATTCGTGTTTATGAGGCCTAGCCTTTAAAACTTGGCTAACATATCAAGATCATGTGGGTCTATAGACCAACATGTCCTGATAATTAGCATGTTTTTAATCAAAATATACATCTCTTGAGCTAAATTATAACGTTCGAGTGTTTTCGAGTGTGTATTTTTCGAATTTACACTCGAAACTGCTCTAAGTAGACAAATCTTGTTTATGAGGCCTAGATTCAAAATTTAGCTAAAATATCAAGATCATCTGGGTCTATAGACCAACATGTCCTGATCATTAGCATGTTACCAATCAAAATAGACACCTCTTGAGCTAAATTATAGCGTTCGAGTCTTTTCGAGTGTGTATTATTTGAATGTACACTCGAAACTGCTCTAAGTAGAAAATTCGTGTTTATGAGGCCTAGCCTTCAAAAATTGGCTAACATATCAAGATCATGTGGGTATATAGACCAACATGTCCTGATCATTAGCATGTTTTCAATCAAAATAGACACCTCTTGAGCTAAATTACAGCGTTGGAGTCTTTTCGAGTGTGTATTTTTCGAATGTACACTCGAAACTTCTCCAAGTAGACAAATCTTGTTTATGAGGCCTAGCCTTCAACATTTAGCTAAAATATCAAGATTATCTGGGTCTATAGACCAACATGTACTGATCATTAGCATGTTTCCAATCAAAATAGACACCTCTTGAGCTAAATTATAGTGATCGAGTCTTTTCGAGTGTGTATTTTTCGAATGTACACTCGAAACTGCTCCAAGTAGACAAATCTTTTTTATGAGGCCTAGATTTCAAAATTTTGCTAAAATATCAAGATCATCTGGGTCTATAGACCAACATGTCCTGATCATTAGCATGTTTCCAATAAAAATAGAAACCTGTTGAACTAAATTATAGCGTTCGAGTCTTTTCGAGTGTGTATTATTCGAATGTACACTCGAAACTGCTCTAAGTAGAAAATTCGTGTTTATGAGGCCTAGCCTTTAAAACTTGGCTAACATATCAAGATCATGTGGGTCTATAGACCAACATGTCCTGATAATTAGCATGTTTTCAATCAAAATATACATCTCTTGAGCTAAATTATAACGTTCGAGTCTTTTCGAGTGTGTATTTTTCGAATTTACACTCGAAACTGCTCTAAGTAGACAAATCTTGTTTATGAGGCCTATATTCAAAATTTAGCTAAAATATCAAGATCATCTGGGTCTATAGACCAACATGTCCTGATCATTAGCATGTTTCCAATAAAAATAGAAACCTGTTGAACTAAATTATAGCGTTCGAGTCTTTTCGAGTGTGTATTATTCGAATGTACACTCGAAACTGCTCTAAGTAGAAAATTCGTGTTTATGAGGCCTAGCCTTTAAAACTTGGCTAACATATCAAGATCATGTGGGTCTATAGACCAACATGTCCTGATAATTAGCATGTTTTCAATCAAAATATACATCTCTTGAGCTAAATTATAACGTTCGAGTCTTTTCGAGTGTGTATTTTTCGAATTTACACTTGAAACTGCTCTAAGTAGACAAATCTTGTTTATGAGGCCTATATTCAAAATTTAGCTAAAATATCAAGATCATCTGGGTCTATAGACCAACATGTCCTGATCATTAGCATGTTTCCAATAAAAATAGAAACCTGTTGAACTAAATTATAGCGTTCGAGTCTTTTCGAGTGTGTATTATTCGAATGTACACTCGAAACTGCTCTAAGTAGAAAATTCGTGTTTATGAGGCCTAGCCTTTAAAACTTGGCTAACATATCAAGATCATGTGGGTCTATAGACCAACATGTCCTGATAATTAGCATGTTTTCAATCAAAATATACATCTCTTGAGCTAAATTATAACGTTCGAGTCTTTTCGAGTGTGTATTTTTCGAATTTACACTCGAAACTGCTCTAAGTAGACAAATCTTGTTTATGAGGCCTATATTTAAAATTTAGCTAAAATATCAAGATCATCTGGGTCTATAGACCAACATGTCCTGATCATTAGCATGTTTCTAATCAAAATAGACTCCTCTTGAGCTAAATTATAGCGTTCGAGTCTTTTCGAGTGTGTATTATTTGAATGTACACTCGAAACTGCTCTAAGTAGAAAATTCGTGTTTATGAGGCCTAGCCTTCAAAAATTGGCTAACATATCAAGATCATGTGGGTATATAGACCAACATGTCCTGATCATTAGCATGTTTTCAATCAAAATAGACACCTCTTGAGCTAAATTACAGCGTTGGAGTCTTTTCGAGTGTGTATTTTTCGAATGTACACTCGAAACTTCTCCAAGTAGACAAATCTTGTTTATGAGGCCTAGCCTTCAACATTTAGCTAAAATATCAAGATTATCTGGGTCTATAGACCAACATGTACTGATCATTAGCATGTTTCCAATCAAAATAGACACCTCTTGAGCTAAATTATAGCGATCGAGTCTTTTCGAGTGTGTATTTTTCGAATGTACACTCGAAACTGCTCTAAGTAGAAAATTCGTGTTTATGAGGCCTAGGCTTCAAAACTTGGCTAAAATATCAAGATCATATGGGTCTATAGACCAACATGTCCTGATAATTAGCATGTTTTCAATCAAAATATACATCTCTTGAGCTAAATTATAACGTTCGAGTCTTTTCGAGTGTGTATTTTTCGAATTTACACTCGAAACTGCTCTAAGTAGACAAATCTTGTTTATGAGGCCTAAACTTCAAAATTTAGCTAAAATATCAAGATCATCTGGGTCTATAGACCAACATGTCCTGATAATTAGCATGTTTTCAATCAAAATAGACATCTCTTGATCTAAATTATAACGTTCGAGTCTTTTCGAGTGTGTATTTTTCGAATGTACACTCGAAACTGCTCTAAGTAGACAAATCTTGTTTGTGAGGCCTAGACTTCAAAATTTATCTAAAATATCAAGATCATCTGGGTCTATAGACCAACATGTCATGATCATTAGCATGTTTCCAATAATAATAGACACCGGTTGAGCTAAATTATAGCATTCGAGTCTTTTCAAGTGTGTATTATTTGAATGTACACTCGAAACTGCTCTAAGTAGAAAATTCGTGTTTATGAGGCCTAGCCTTTAAAACTTGGCTAACATATCAAGATCATCTGGGTCTATAGACCAACATGTCCTGATCATTAGCATGTTTCCAATAAAAATAGACACCGGTTGAGCTAAATTATAGCATTCGAGTCTTTTCAAGTGTGTATTATTTGAATGTACACTCGAAACTGCTCTAAGTAGAAAATTCGTGTTTATGAGGCCTAGGCTTCAAAACTTGGCTAAAATATCAAGATCATATGGGTCTATAGACCAACATGTCCTGATAATTAGCATGTTTTCAATCAAAATATACATCTCTTGAGCAAAATTATAACGTTCGAGTCTTTTCGAGTGTGTATTTTTCGAATTTACACTCGAAACTGCTCTAAGTAGACAAATCTTGTTTATGAGGCCTAAACTTCAAAATTTAGCTAAAATATCAAGATCATCTGGGTCTATAGACCAACATGCCCTGATAATTAGCATGTTTTCAATCAAAATAGACATCTCTTGATCAAAATTATAACATTCGAGTCTTTTCGAGTGTGTATTTTTCGAATGTACACTCGAAACTGCTCTAAGTAGACAAATCTTGTTTGTGAGGCCTAGACTTCAAAATTTATCTAAAATATCAAGATCATCTGGGTCTATAGACCAACATGTCCTGATCATTAGCATGTTTCCAATAAAAATAGACACCGGTTGAGCTAAATTATAGCATTCGAGTCTTTTCAAGTGTGTATTATTTGAATGTACACTCGAAACTGCTATAAGTAGAAAATTCGTGTTTATGAGGCCTAGGCTTCAAAACTTGGCTAAAATATCAAGATCATGTGGGTCTATAGACCAACATGTCCTGATCATTAGCATGTTTCCAATATAAATAGACACCGGTTGAGCTAAATTATAGCGTTCGAATCTTTTCGAGTGTGTATTTTTCGAATGTACACTCGAAACTGCTCTAAGTAGAAAAATCTTGTTTATGTGGCCTAGACTTCAAAATTTGGCTAAAATATCAAGATCATGTGGGTCTATAGACCAACATGTCCTGATAATTAGCATGTTTTCAATCAAAATAGACATCTCTTGATCTAAATTATAACGTTCGAGTCTTTTCGAGTGTGTTTTTTTCGAATGTACACTCGAAACTGCTCTAAGTAGAAAATTCGTGTTTATGAGGCCTAGCCTTTAAAACTTGGCTAACATATCAAGATCATGTGGGTCTATAGACCAACATGTCCTGATCAATAGTATGTTTTCAATCAAAATATACACCTCTTGAGATAAATTATAGCGTTCGAGTCTTTTCGAGTGTGTATTTTTCGAATGTATACTCGAAACTGCTCTAAGTAGACAAATCTTGTTTATGAGGCCTAGATTTCAAAATTTTGCTAAAATATCACGATCATCTGGATCTGTAGACCAACATGTCCTGATCATTAGCATGTTTCCAATCAAAATAGACACCTCTTGAGCTAAATTATAGCGTTCGAGTCTTTTCGAGTGTGTATTTTTCGAATGTACACTCGAAACTGCTCTAAGTAGAAAATTCGTGTTTATGAGGCCTAGGCTTCAAAACTTGGCTAAAATATCAAGATCATGTGGGTCTATAGACAAACATGTCCTGATAATTAGCATGTTTTCAATCAAAATAGACATATCTTGAGCTAAATTATAACGTTCGAGTCTTTTCGAGTGTGTATTTTTCGAATTTACACTCGAAACTGCTCTAAGTAGACAAATCTTGTTTATGAGCCCTAAACTTCAAAATTTAGCTAAAATATCAAGATCATCTGGGTCTATAGACCAACATGTCCTGATCATTAGCATGTTTCCAATAAAAATAGACACCGGTTGAGCTAAATTATAGCGTTCAAGTCTTTTCGAGTGTGTATTATTTGAATGTACACTCGAAACTGCTCTAAGTAGAAAATTCGTGTTTATGAGGCCTAGCCTTCAAAAATTGGCTAACATATCAAGATCATGTGGGTCTATAGACCAACATGTCCTGATCATTTGCATGTTTTCAATCAAAATAGACACCTCTTGAGCTAAATTACAGCGTTCGAGTCTTTTCGAGTGTGTATTTTTCGAATGTACACTCGAAACTTCTCTAAGTAGACAAATCTTGTTTATGAGGCCTAGATTTCAAAATTTTGCTAAAATATCAAGATCATCTGGGTCTATAGACCAACATGTCCTGATCATTAGCATGTTTCCAATCAAAATAGACACCTCTTGAGCTAAATTATAGCGATCGAGTCTTTTCGAGTGTGTATTTTTCGAATGTACACTCGAAACTGCTCTAAGTAGAAAATTCGTGTTTATGAGGCCTAGGCTTCAAAACTTGGCTAAAATATCAAGATCATATGGGTCTATAAACCAACATGTCCTGAACATTAGCATGTTTCCAATAAAAATAGACACCGGTTGAGCTAAATTATAGCGTTCGAATCTTTTCGAGTGTGTATTTTTCGAATGTACACTCGAAACTGCTCTAAGTAGAAAAATCTTGTTTATGTGGCCTAGACTTCAAAATTTGGCTAAAATATCAAGATCATGTGGGTCTATAGGCCAACATGTCCTGATAATTAGCATGTTTTCAATCAAAATAGACATCTCTTGATCTAAATTATAACGTTCGAGTCTTTTCGAGTGTGTATTTTTCGAATGTACACTCGAAACTGCTCTAAGTAGACAACTCTTGTTTGTGAGGCCTAGACTTCAAAATTTAGCTAAAATATCAAGATCATCTGGGTCTATAGACCAACATGTCCTGATCATTAGCATGTTTCCAATAAAAATGGACACCGGTTGAGCTAAATTATAGCATTCGAGTCTTTCCAAGTGTGAATTATTTGAATGTACACTCAAAACTGCTCTAAGTAGAAAATTCGAGTTTATGAGGCCTAGCCTTTAAAACTTGGCTAACATATCAAGATCATGTGGGTCTATAGACCAACATGTCCTGATCAATAGCATGTTTTCAATCAAAATAGACACCTCTTGAGATAAATTATAGCTTTCGAGTCTTTTCGAGTGTGTATTTTTCGAATGTATACTCGAAACTGCTCTAAGTAGACAAATCTTGTTTATGAGGCCTAGATTTCAAAATTTTGCTAAAATATCACGATCATCTGGATCTGTAGACCAACATGTCCTGATCATTAGCATGTTTCCAATCAAAATAGACACCTCTTGAGCTAAATTATAGCGTTCGAGTTTTTTCGAGTGTGTATTTTTCGAATGTACACTCGAAACTGCTCTAAGTAGAAAATTCGTGTTTATGAGGCCTAGGCTTCAAAACTTGGCTAAAATATCAAGATCATGTGCGTCTATAGACAAACATGTCCTGATAATTAGCATGTTTTCAATCAAAATAGACATCTCTTGAGCTAAATTATAACGTTCGAGTCTTTTCGAGTGTGTATTTTTCGAATGTACACTCGAAAATGCTCTAAGTAGACAAATCTTGTTTATGAGGCCTAAACTTCAAAATATAACTAAAATATCAAGATCATCTGGGTCTATAGACCAACATGTCCTTATCATTAGCATGTTTCCAATAAAAATATACACTGGTTGAGCTAAATTATAGCGTTCAAGTCTTTTCGAGTGTGTATTATTTGAATGTACACTCGAAACTGCTCTAAGTAGAAAATTCGTGTTTATGAGGCCTAGACTTCAAAAATTGGCTAACATATCAAGATCTTGTGGGTCTATAGACAAACATGTCCTGATAATTAGCATGTTTTCAATCAAAATAGACATATCTTGAGCTAAATTATAACGTTCGAGTCTTTTCGAGTGTGTATTTTTCGAATGTACACTCGAAACTGCTCTAAGTAGACAAATCTTGTTTATGAGGCCTAAATTTCAAAATTTTGCTAAAATATCAAGATCATCTGGGTCTATAGACCAACATGTCCTGATCATTAGCATGTTTCCAATCAAATTACACACCTCTTGAGCTAAATTATAGCGATCGAGTCTTTTCGATTGTGTATTTTTCGAATGTACACTCGAAACTGCTCTAAGTAGAAAATTCGTGTTTATGAGGCCTAGGCTTCAAAACTTGGCTAAAATATCAAGATCATATGGGTATATAGACCAACATGTCCTGATCATTAGCATGTTTCCAATAAAAATAGACACCGGTTGAACTAAATTATAGCGTTCGAATATTTTCGAGTGTGTATTTTTCGAATGTACACTCGAAACTGCTCTAAGTAGAAAATTCGTGTTTATGAGGCCTAGGCTTCAAAACTTGGCTAAAATATCAAGATCATATGGGTCTATAGACCAACATGTCCTGATCATTAGCATGTTTCCAATAAAAATAGACACCGGTTGAGCTAAATTATAGTGTTCGAGTCTTTTCGAGTGTGTATTTTTCGAATGTACACTCGAAACTGCTCTAAGTAGAAAAATCTTGTTTATGTGGCCTAGACTTCAAAATTTGGCTAAAATATCAAGATCATGTGGGTCTATAGACCAACATGTCCTGATAATTAGCATGTTTTCAATCAAAATATACATCTCTTGATCCAAATTATAACGTTCGAGTCTTTTCGAGTGTGTATTTTTCGAATGTACACTCGAAACTGCTCTAAGTAGACAAATCTTGTTTGGGAGGCCTAGACTTCAAAATTTAGCTAAAATATCAAGATCATCTGGGTCTATAGACCAACATGTCCTGATCATTAGCATGTTTCCAATAAAAATAGACACCGGTTGAGCTAAATTATAGCATTCGAGTCTTTTCAAGTGTGTATTATTTGAATGTACACTCGAAACTGCTCTAAGTAGAAAATTCGTGTTTATGAGGCCTAGCCTTTAAAACTTGGCTAACATATCAAGATCATGTGGGTCTATAGACCAACATGTCCTGATCAATAGCATGTTTTCAATCAAAATAGACACCTCTTGAGATAAATTATAGCGTTCGAGTCTTTTCGAGTGTGTATTTTTCGAATGTATACTCGAAACTGCTCTAAGTAGACAAATCTTGTTTATGAGGCCTAGATTTCAAAATTTTGCTAAAACATCACGATCATCTGGATCTGTAGACCAACATGTCCTGATCATTAGCATGTTTCCAATCAAAATAGACACCTCTTGAGCTAAATTATAGCGTTCGAGTCTTTTCGAGTGTGTATTTCTCGAATGTACACTCGAAACTGCTCTAAGTAGAAAATTCGTGTTTATGAGGTCTAGGCTTCAAAACTTGGCTAAAATATCAGGATCATATGGGTCTATAGACAAACATGTCCTGATAATTAGCATGTTTTCAATCAAAATAGACATATCTTGAGCTAAATTATAACGTTCGAGTCTTTTCGAGTGTGTATTTTTCGAATGTACACTCGAAACTGCTCTAAGTAGACAAATCTTGTTTATGAGGCCTAAACTTCAAAATTTAGCTAAAATATCAAGATCATCTGGGTCTATAGACCAACATGTCCTGATCATTAGCATGTTTCCAATAAAAATAGAAACCTGTTGAACTAAATAATAGCGTTCGAGTCTTTTCGAGTGTGTATTATTCGAATGTACACTCGAAACTGCTCTAAGTAGAAAATTCGTGTTTATGAGGCCTAGGCTTCAAAACTTGGGTACAATATCAAGATCATGTGGGTCTATAGACCAACATGTCCTGATAATTAGCATGTTTTCAATCAAAATAGACATCTCTTGAGCTAAATTATAACGTTCGAGTCTTTTCGAGTGTGTATTTTTCGAATTTACACTCGAAACTGCTCTAAGTAGACAAATCTTGTTTATGAGGCCTAAACTTCAAAATTTAGCTAAAATATCAAGATCATCTGGGTCTATAGACCAACATGTCCTGATCATTAGCATGTTTCCAATAAAAATAGACACCGGTTGAGCTAAATTATAGCGCTCAAGTCTTTTCGAGTATGTATTATTTGAATGTACACTCGAAACAGCTCTAAGTAGAAAATTCGTGTTTATGAGGCCTAGCCTTCAAAAATTGGCTAACATATCAAGATCATGTGGGTCTATAGACCTACATGTCCTGATCATCATGTTTTCAATCAAAATAGACACCTCTTGAGATAAATTACAGCGTTCGAGTCTTTTCGAGTGTGTATTTTTTGAATGTACACTCGAAACTGCTCTAAGTAGACAAATCTTATTGATGAGGCCTAGATTTCAAAATTTTGCTAAAATATCAAGATTATCTGGGTCTATAGACCAACATGTCCTGATCATTAGCATGTTTCCAATCAAAATAGACACCTCTTGAGCTAAATTATAGCGATCGAGTCTTTTCGAGTGTGTATTTTTCGAATGTACACTCGAAACTGCTCTAAGTAGAAAATACGTGTTTATGAGGCCTAGGCTTCAAAACTTGGCTAAAATATCAAGATCATATGGGTCTATAGACCAACATGTCCTGATCATTAGCATGTTTCCAATAAAAATAGACACCGGTTGAGCTAAATTATAGCGTTCGAGTTTTTTCGAGTGTGTATTTTTCGAATATACACTCGAAACTGCTTTAAGTAGAAAAATCTTGTTTATGTGGCCTAGACTTCAAACCTTGGCTAAAATATCAAGATCATGTGGGTCTATAGACCAACATGTCCTGATAATTAGCATGTTTTCAATCAAAATAGACATCTATTGATCTAGATTATAACGTTCGAGTCTTTTCGAGTGTGTATTTTTCGAATGTACACTCGAAACTGCTCTAAGTAGACAACTCTTGTTTGTGAGGCCTAGACTTTAAAATTTAGCTAAAATATCAAGATCATCTGGGTCTATAGACCAACATGTCCTGATCATTAGCATGTTTCCAATAAAAATGGACACCGATTGAGCTAAATTATAGCATTCGAGTCTTTTCAAGTGTGTATTATTTGAATGTACACTCAAAACTGCTCTAAGTAGAAAATTCGTGTTTATGAGGCCTAACCTTTAAAACTTGGCTAACATATCAAGATCATGTGGGTCTATAGACCAACATGTCCTGATCAATAGTATGTTTTCAATCAAAATAGACACCTCTTGAGATAAATTATAGCGTTCGAGTCTTTTCGAGTGTGTATTTTTCGAATGTATAATCGAAACTGCTCTAAGTAGACAAATCTTGTTTATGAGGCCTAAATTTCAAAATTTTGCTAAAATATCACGATCATCTGGATATGTAGACCAACATGTCCTGATCATTAGCATGTTTCCAATCAAAATAGACACCTCTTGAGCTAAATTATAGCGTTCGAGTTTTTTCGAGTGTGTATTATTTGAATGTACACTCGAAACTGCTCTAAGTAGAAAATTCGTGTTTATGAGGCCTAGACTTCAAAAATTGGCTAACATATCAAGATCATGTGGGTCTATAGACCAACATGTCCTGATCATTAGCATGTTTTCAATCAAAATAGACACCTCTTGAGCTAAATTACAGCGTTCGAGTCTTTTCGAGTGTGTATTTTTCGAATGTACACTCGAAACTGCTCTAAGTAGACAAATCTTGTTTATGAGGCCTAAATTTCAAAATTTTGCTAAAATATCAAGATCATCTGGGTCTATAGACCAACATGTCCTGATCATTAGCATGTTTCCAATCAAAATACACACCTCTTGAGCTAAATTATAGCGATCGAGTCTTTTCGAGTGTGTATTTTTCGAATGTACACTCGAAACTGCTCTAAGTAGAAAATTCGTGTTTATGAGGCCTAGGCTTCAAAACTTGGCTAAAATATCAAGATCATGTTGGTCTATAGACCAACATGTCCTGATTATTAGAATGTTTCCAAAAAAAATAGACACCGGTTGAGCTAAATTATAGCGTTCGAGTCTTTTCGAGTGTGTATTTTTCGAATGTACACTCGAAACTGCTCTAAGTAGAAAAATCTTGTTTATGTGGCCTAGACTTCAAAATTTTGCTAAAATATCAAGATCATCTGGGTCTATAGACCAACATGTCCTGATCATTAGCATGTTTCTAATAAAAATATAAACCTGTTGAGCTAAATTATACCGTTCGAGTCTTTTCGAGTGTGTATTATTCGAATGTACACTCGAAACTGCTCTAAGTAGAAAATTCGTGTTTATGAGGCCTAGGCTTCAAAACTTGGCTAAAATATCAAGATCATGTGGGTCTATAGACCAACATGTCCTGATCAATAGCATGTTTTCAATCAAAATAGACACTTCTTGAGCTAAATTATAGCGTTCGAGTCTTTTCGAGTGTGTATTTTTCGAATGTACACTCGAAACTTCTCTAAGTAGACAAATCTTGTTTATGAGGCCTAGATTTCAAAATTTTGCTAAAATATCACGATCATCTGGATCTGTAGACCAACATGTCCTGATCATTAGCATGTTTCCAATCAAAATAGACACCTCTTGAGCTAAATTATAGCGTTCGAGTCTTTTCGAGTGTGTATTTTTCGAATGTACACTCGAAACTGCTCTAAGTAGAAAATTCGTGTTTATGAGGCCTAGGCTTCAAAACTTGGCTAAAATATCAAGATCATGTGGGTCTATAGACAAACATGTCCTGATAATTAGCATGTTTTCAATCAAAATAGACATCTCTTGAGCTAAATTATAACGTTCGAGTCTTTTCGAGTGTGTATTTTTCGAATGTACACTAGAAACTTCTCTAAGTAAACAAATCTTATTTATGAGGCCTAGATTTCAAAATTTTGCTAAAATATCAAGATCATCTGGGTGTATAGACCAACATGTCCTGATCATTAGCATGATTCCAATAAAAATAGAAACCTGTTGAGATAAATTATAGCGTTCGAGTCCTTTAGAGTGTATATTATTCGAATGTACACTCGAAACTGCTCTAAGTAGAAAATTCGTGTTTATGAGGCCTAGGCTTCAAAACTTGGCCAAAATATCAAGATCATGTGGGTCTATAGACCAACATGTCCTGATAATTAGCATGTTTTCAATCAAAATAGACATCTCTTGAGCTAAATTATAACGTTCGAGTCTTTTCGAGTGTGTATTTTTCGAATGTACACTCGAAACTGCTCTAAGTAGAAAAATCTTGTTTATGAGGCCTAGACTTCAAAATTTAGCTAAAATATCAAGATCATATGGGTCTATAGACTAATATATCCTGATCATTAGCATGTTTCCAATAAAAATAGACACTAGTTGAGCTAAATTATAGAGTTCGAGTCTTTTCGAGTGTGTATTATATGAATGTACAGTGGAAACTGCTCTAAGTAGAAAATTCGTGTTTATGAGGCCTAGCCTTCAAAACTTGGCTAACATATCAAGATCATGTGGGTCTATAGACCAACATGTCCTGATAATTAGCATGTTTTCAATCAAAATAGACACCTCTTGAGCTAAATTATAGCGTTCGAGTCTTTTCGAGTGTGTATTTTTCGAATGTACACTCGAAACTGCTCTAAGTAGACAAATCTTGTTTATGTGGCCTAGACTTCAAAATTTGGCTAAAATATCAAGATCATGTGGGTCTATAGACCAACATGTCCTGATAAATAGCATGTTTTCAATCAAAATAAACACCTCTTGAGCTAAATTATAGCGTTCGAGTATTTTCGAGTGAGTATTTTTCGAATGTACACTAGAAACTGCTCTAAGTAGACAAATCTTATTTATGAGGCCTAGATTTCAAAATTTTGCTAAAATATCAAGATCATCTGGGTCTATAGACAAACATGTCCTGATCATTTGCATGTTTCTAATAAAAATAGATATAGCTGTTGATCTAAATTTTAGCGTTCGAGTCTTTTCGAGTGTGTATTATTCGAATGTACACTCGAAACTGCTCTAAGTAGAAAATTCGTTTTTTTGAGGCCTAGGATTCAAAACTTGGATAAAATATCAAGATCATGTGGGTCTATAGACCAAAATATCCTTATAATTAGCATGTTTTCAATCAAAATTGACACCTCTTGAGCTAAATTATAGCGTTTGAGTCTTTTCGAGTGTGTATTTTTCGAATGTACACTCGAAACTGCTCTAAGTAGAAAAATCTTGTTTATGTGGCCTAGACTTCAAAGTTTGGCTAAAATATCAAGATCATGTGGGTCTATAGACCAGCATGTCCTGATCATTAGCATGTTTCCAATCAAAATAGACACCTCTTGAGCTAAATTATAGCGTCCGAGTCTTTTCGAGTGTGTATTTTTCGAATGTACAGTCGAAACTGCTCTAAGTAGAAAATTCGTGTTTATGAGGCCTAGGCTTCAAAACTTGGCTAAAATATCAAGATCATGTGGGTCTATTGACAAAAATGTCCTGATAATTAGCATGTTTTCAATCAAAATAGACATCTCTTGAGCTAAATTATAACGTTCGAGTCTTTTCGAGTGTGTATTTTTCGAATGTACACTCGAAACTGCTCTACGTAGACAAATCTTGTTTATGAGGCCTAGATTTCAAAATTTTGCCAAAATATCACGATCATCTGGGTCTGTAGACCAACATGTCCTGATCATTAGCATGTTTCCAATCAAAATAGACACCTCTTGAGCTAAATTATAGCATTCGAGTCTTTCCAAGTGTGAATTATTTGAATGTACACTCAAAACTTCTCTAAGTAGAAAATTCGAGTTTATGAGGCCTAGCCTTTAAAACTTGGCTAACATATCAAGATCATGTGGGTCTATAGACCAACATGTCCTGATCAATAGCATGTTTTCAATCAAAATAGACACCTCTTGAGATAAATTATAGCTTTCGAGTCTTTTCGAGTGTGTATTTTTCGAATGTATACTCGAAACTGCTCTAAGTAGACAAATCTTGTTTATGAGGCCTAGATTTCAAAATTTTGCTAAAATATCACGATCATCTGGATCTGTAGACCAACATGTCCTGATCATTAGCATGTTTTCAATCAAAATAGACATCTCTTGAGCTAAATTATAACGTTCGAGTCTTTTCGAGTGTGTATTTTTCGAATGTACACTCGAAACTGCTCTAAGTATACAAATCTTGTTTATGAGGCCTAAACTTTAAAATTTAGCTAAAATATCAAGATCATCTGGGTCTATAGACCAACATGTCCTGATCATTAGCATGTTTCCAATAAAAATAGACACTGGTTGAGCTAAATTATAGCGTTCAAGTCTTTTCGAGTGTGTATTATTTGAATGTACACTCGAAACCGCTCTAAGTAGAAAATTCGTGTTTATGAGGCCTAGCCTTCAAAGATTGGCTAACATATCAAGATCATGTGGGTCTATAGACCAACATGTCCTGATCATTAGCATGTTTTCAATCAAAATAGACACCTTTTGAGCTAAATTACAGCGTTCGAGTCTTTTCGAGTGTGTATTTTTCGAATGTACACTCGAAACTGCTCTAAGTAGACAAATCTTGTTTATGAGGCCTAGATTTCAAAATTTTGCTAAAATATCAAGATCATCTGGGTCTATAGACCAACATGTCCTGATCATTAGCATGTTTCCAATCAAAATAGACACCTCTTGAGCTAAATTATATCGTTCGAGTCTTTCGAGTGTGTATTTTTCGAATGTACACTCGAAACTGCTCTAAGTAGAAAATTCGTGTTTATGAGGCCTAGGCTTCAAAACTTGGCTAAAATATCAATATCATGTGGGTCTATAGACAAACATGTCCTGATAATTAGCATGTTTTCAATCAAAATAGACATCTCTTGAGCTAAATTATAACGTTCGAGTCTTTTCGAGTGTGTATTTTATGAATGTACACTCGAAACTGCTCTAAGTAGACAAATCTTGTTTATGAGGCCTAGATTTCAAAATTTTGCTAAAATATCAAGATCATCTGGGTCTATAGACCAACATGTCCTGATCATTAGCATGTTTCCAATAAAAATAGACACCTCTTGAGCTAAATTATAGCGTTCGAGTCTTTTCGAGTGTGTATTATTTGAATGTACACTCGAAACTGCTCTAAGTAGAAAAATCTTGTTTATGTGGCCTAGACTTGAAAATTTGGCTAAAATATCAAGATCATGTGGGTCTATAGACCAACATGTCCTGATCAATAGAAAGTTTCCAATCAAAATAGACACCTCTTGAGCTAAATTATAGCGTTCGAGTCTTTTCGAATGTGTATTTTTCGAATGTACACTCGAAACTGCTCTAAGTAGAAAATCCGTGTTTATGAGGCCTAGGCTTCAAAACTTGGCTAAAATATCAAGATCATGTGGGTCTATAGACCAACATATCCTGATAATTAGCATGTTTTCAATCAAAATAGACATCTCTTGAGCTAAATTATAGCGTTCGAGTCTTTTCGAGTGTGTATTTTTTCGAATGTACACTCGAAACTGCTCTAAGTAGATTAATCTTGTTTATGAGGCCTAAACTTCAAAATTTAGCTAAAATATCAAGATCATCTGGGTCTATAGACCAACATGTCCTGATCATTAGCGTGTTTCTAATAAAAATAGACACCGGTTGAGCTAAATTATAGCGTTCAAGTATTTTCGAGTGTGTATTATTTGAATGTACACTCGAAACTGCACTAAGTAGAAAATTCGTGTTTATGAGGCCTAGCCTTCAAAAATTGGCTAACATATCAAGATCATGTGGGTCTATAGACCGACATGTCCTGATCATTAGCATGTTTTCAATCAAAATAGACACCTCTTGAGCTAAATTACAGCGTTCGAGTCTTTTCGAGTGTGTATTTTTCGAATGTACACTCGAAACTGCTCTAAGTAGACAAATCTTGTTTATGAGGCCTAGATTTCAAAATTTTGCTAAAATATCAAGATCATCTGGGTCTATAGACCAACATGTCCTGATAGTTAGCATGTTTTCAATCAAAATAGACACCTATTGAGCTAAATTATAGCGTTCGAGCCTTTTCGAGTGTGTATTTTTCGAATGTACGCTCGAAACTTCTCTAAGTAGAAAATTCGTGTTTATGGGGCCTAGGCTTCAAAACTTAGCTAAAATATCAAAATCATGTGGGTCTATAGACCAACATGTCCTGATAATTAGCATGTTTTCAATCAAAATAGACACCTCTTGAGCTAAATTATAGCGTTCGAGTCTTTTCGAGTGTGTATTTTTTGAATGTACACTCGAAACTGCTCTAAGTAGAAAAATCTTGTTTATGAGGCCTAGACTTCAAAATTTGGCTAAAATATCAAGATCATGTGGGTATATAGACCAACATGTCTTTATCATTAGCATGTTTTCAATCAAAATAGACACCTCTTGAGCTAAATTATAGCGTTCGAGTCTTTTCGAGTGTGTATTTTTCGAATGTAAACTCGAAACTGCTCTAAGGAGACAAATCTTGTTTATGAGGCCTAGACTTCAAAATTTGGATAAAATATCAAGATCATGTGGGTATATAGACAAACATGTCTTTATCATTAGCATGTTTTCAATCAAAATATACACCTCTTGAGCTAAATTATAGCGTTCGAGTCTTTTCGAGTGTGTATTTTTCGAATGTACACTCGAAACTGCTCTAAGTAGACAAATCTTGTTTATGAGGCCTAGATTTCAAAATTTTGCTAAAATATCAAGATCATATAGGTCTATAGACAAACATGTCCTGATCATTAGCATGTTTCCAATAAAAATAGACACCGGTTGAGCTAAATTATAGCGTTCAAGTCTTTTCGAGTGTGTATTATTTGAATGTACACTCGAAACTGCTCTAAGTAGAAAATTCGTGTTTATGAGGCCTAGCCTTCAAAGATTGGCTAACATATCAAGATCATGTGGGTCTATAGACCAACATGTCCTGATAAATAGCATGTTTTCAATCAAAATAGACACCTCTTGAGCTAAATTATAGCGTTCGAGTATTTTCGAGTGAGTATTTTTCGAATGTACACTAGAAACTGCTCTAAGTAGACAAATCTTATTTATGAGGCCTAGATTTCAAAATTTTGCTAAAATATCAAGATCATCTGGGTCTATAGACAAACATGTCCTGATCATTTGCATGTTTCTAATAAAAATAGATACCTGTTGATCTAAATTTTAGCGTTCGAGTCTTTTCGAGTGTGTATTATTCGAATGTACACTCGAAACTGCTCTAAGTAGAAAATTCGTTTTTTTGAGGCCTAGGATTCAAAACTTGGATAAAATATCAAGATCATGTGGGTCTATAGACCAAAATGTCCTTATAATTAGCATGTTTTCAATCAAAATTGACACCTCTTGAGCTAAATTATAGCGTTTGAGTCTTTTCGAGTGTGTATTTTTCGAATGTACACTCGAAACTACTCTAAGTAGAAAAATCTTGTTTATGTGGCCTAGACTTCAAAGTTTGGCTAAAATATCAAGATCATGTGGGTCTATAGACCAGCATGTCCTGATCATTAGCATGTTTCCAATCAAAATAGACACCTCTTGAGCTAAATTATAGCGTTCGAGTCTTTTCGAGTGTGTATTTTTCGAATGTACACTCGAAACTGCTCTAAGTAGAAAATTCGTGTTTATGAGGCCTAGGCTTCAAAACTTGGCTAAAATATCAAGATCATGTGGGTCTATAGACAAACATGTCCCGATAATTAGCATGTTTTCAATCAAAATAGACATCTCTTGAGCTAAATTATAACGTTCGAGTCTTTTCGAGTGTGTATTTTTCGAATGTACACTCGAAACTGCTCTACGTAGACAAATCTTGTTTATGAGGCCTAGATTTCAAAATTTTGCTAAAATATCACGATCATCTGGGTCTGTAGATCAACATGTCCTGATCATTAGCTTGTTTCCAATCAAAATAGACACCTCTTGAGCTAAATTATAGCGTTCGAGTCTTTTCGAGTGTGTATTTTTCGAATGTACACTCGAAACTGCTCTAAGTAGAAAATTCGTGTTTATGAGGCCTAGGCTTCAAAACTTGGCTAAAATATCAAGATCATGTGGGTCTATAGACAAACATGTCCTGATAATTAACATGTTTTCAATCAAAATAGACATCTCTTGAGCTAAATTATAACGTTCGAGTCTTTTCGAGTGTGTATTTTTCGAATGTACACTCGAAACTGCTCTAAGTAGACAAATCTTGTTTATGAGGCCTAAACTTTAAAATTTAGCTAAAATATCAAGATCATCTGGGTCTATAGACCAACATGTCCTGATCATTAGCATGTTTCCAATAAAAATAGACACCGGTTGAGCTAAATTATAGCGTTCAAGTATTTTCGAGTGTGTATTATTTGAATGTACACTCGAAACTGCTCTAAGTAGAAAATTCGTGTTTATGAGGCCTAGGCTTCAAAACTTCGCTAAAATATCAAGATCATGTGGGTTTATAGACAAACATGTCTTGATAATTAGCATGTTTTCAATCAAAATAGACATCTCTTGAGCTAAATTATAACGTTCGAGTCTTTTCGAGTGTGTATTTTTTCGAATGTACACTCGAAACTGCTCTACCTAGACAAATCTTGTTTATGATGCCTAGATTTCAAAATTTTGCTAAAATATCACGATCATCTGGGTCTGTAGACCAACATGTCCTGATCATTAGCATGTTTCCAATCAAAATAGACACCTCTTGAGCTAAATTATAGCGTTCGAGTCTTCTCGAGTGTGTATTTTTCGAATGTACACTCGAAACAGCTCTAAGTAGAAAATTCGTGTTTATGAGGCCTAGGCTTCAAAACTTGGCTAAAATATCAAGATCATGTTGGTCTATAGACAAACATGTCCTGATAATTAACATGTTTTCAGTCAAAATAGACATCTCTTGAGCTAAATTATAACGTTCGAGTCTTTTCGAGTGTGTATTTTTCGAATGTACACTCGAAACTGCTCTAAGTAGACAAATCTTGTTTATGAGGCCTAAACTTTAAAATTTAGCTAAAATATCAAGATCATCTGGGTCTATAGACCAACATGTCCTAATCATTAGCATGTTTCCAATAAAAATAGACACCGGTTGAGCTAAATTATAGCGTTCAAGTCTTTTCGAGTGTGTATTATTTGAATGTACACTCGAAACTGCTCTAAGTAGAAAATTCGTGTTTATGATGCCTAGCCTTCAAAGATTGGCTAACATATCAAGATCATGTGGGTCTATAGACCAACATGTCCTGATCATTAGCATGTTTTCAATCAAAATAGACACCTTTTGAGCTAAATTACAGCGTTCAAGTCTTTTCGAGTGTGTATTTTTCGAATGTACACTCGAAACTGCTCTAAGTAGACAAATCTTGTTTATGAGGCCTAGATTTCAAAATTTTGCTAAAATATCAAGATCATCTGGGTCTATAGACCAACATGTCCTGATCATTAGCATGTTTCCAATCAAAATATACACCTCTTGAGCTAAATTATATCGTTCGAGTCTTTTCGAGTGTGTATTTTTCGAATGTACACTCGAAACTGCTCTAATTAGAAAATTCGTGTTTATGAGGCCTAGGCTTCAAAACTTGGCTAAAATATCAATATCATGTGGGTCTATAGACAAACATGTCCTGATAATTAGCATGTTTTCAATCAAAATAGA
>NC_039366.1:200457519-200470716 GCF_003573695.1 Papaver somniferum | reverse complement strand
TCAAAATAGACATCTCTTGAGCTAAATTATAACGTTCGAGTCTTTTCGAGTGTGTATTTTTCGAATGTACACTCGAAACTGCTCTAAGTAGACAAATCTTGTTTATGAGGCCTAAACTTTAAAATTTAGCTAAAATATCAAGATCATCTGGGTCTATAGACCAACATGTCCTGATCATTAGCATGTTTCCAATAAAAATAGACACCGGTTGAGCTAAATTATAGCGTTCAAGTCTTTTCGAGTGTGTATTATTTGAATGTACACTCGAAACTGCTCTAAGTAGAAAATTCGTGTTTATGAGGCCTATCCTTCAAAAATTGGCTAACATATCAAGATCATGTGGGTCTATAGACAAACATGTCCTGATAATTAGCATGTTTTCAATCAAAATAGACATCTGTTGAGCTAAATTATAACGTTCGAGTCTTTTCGAGTGTGTATTTTTCGAATGTACACTCGAAACTGCTCTAAGTAGACAAATCTTTTTTATGAGGCCTAGACTTCAAAATTTAGCTAAAATATCAAGATCATCTGGGTCTATAGACCAACATGTCCTGATCATTAGCATGTTTCCAATAAAAATAGACACCGGTTGAGCTAAATTATAGCGTTCAAGTCTTTTCGAGTGTGTATTATTTGAATGTACACTCGAAACTGCTCTAATTAGAAAATTCGTGTTTATGAGGCCTAGGCTTCAAAACTTGGCTAAAATATCAATATCATGTGGGTCTATAGACAAACATGTCCTGATAATTAGCATGTTTTCAATCAAAATAGAAATCTTTTGAGCTAAATTATAACGTTTGAGTCTTTTCGAGTGTGTATTTTTCGAATGTACACTCGAAACTGCTCTAAGTAGACAAATCTTGTTTATGAGGCCTAGATTTCAAAATTTTGCTAAAATATCAAGATCATCTGGGTCTATAGACCAACATGTCCTGATCATTAGCATGTTTCCAATAAAAATAGACACCTCTTGAGCTAAATTATAGCGTTCGAGTCTTTTCGAGTGTGTATTATTTGAATGTACACTCGAAACTGCTCTAAGTAGAAAAATCTTGTTTATGTGGCCTAGACTTCAAAATTTGGCTAAAATATCAAGATCATGTGGGTCTATTGACCAACATGTCCTGATCAATAGAAAGTTTCCAATCAAAATAGACACCTCTTGAGCTAAATTATAGCGTTCGAGTCTTTTCGAATGTGTATTTTTCGAATGTACACTCGAAACTGCTCTAAGTAGAAAATCCGTGTTTATGAGGCCTAGGCTTCAAAACTTGGCTAAAATATCAAGATCATGTGGGTCTATAGACCAACATATCCTGATAATTAGCATGTTTTCAATCAAAATAGACATCTCTTGAGCTAAATTATAGCGTTCGAGTCTTTTCGAGTGTGTATTTTTTGAATGTACACTCGAAACTTCTCTAAGTAGATTAATCTTGTTTATGAGGCCTAAACTTCAAAATTTAGCTAAAATATCAAGATCATCTGGGTCTATAGACCAACATGTCCTGATCATTAGCATGTTTCTAATAAAAATAGACACCGGTTGAGCTAAATTATAGCGTTCAAGTATTTTCGAGTGTGTATTATTTGAATGTACACTGGAAACTGCTCTAAGTAGAAAATTCGTGTTTATGAGGCCTAGCCTTCAAAAATTGGCTAACATATCAAGATCATGTGGGTCTATAGACCGACATGTCCTGATCATTAGCATGTTTTCAATCAAAATAGACACCTCTTGAGCTAAATTACAGCGTTCGAGTCTTTTCGAGTGTGTATTTTTCGAATGTACACTCGAAACTGCTCTAAGTAGACAAATCTTGTTTATGAGGCCTAGATTTCAAAATTTTGCTAAAATATCAAGATCATCTGGGTCTATAGACCAACAAGTCCTGATAGTTAGCATGTTTTCAATCAAAATAGACACCTATTGAGCTAAATTATAGCGTTCGAGCCTTTTCGAGTGTGTATTTTTCGAATGTACGCTCGAAACTTCTCTAAGTAGAAAATACGTGTTTATGGGGCCTAGGCTTCAAAACTTAACTAAAATATCAAAATCATGTGGGTATATAGACCAACATGTCCTGATAATTAGCATGTTTTCAATCAAAATAGACACCTCTTGAGTTAAATTATAGCGTTCGACTCTTTTCGAGTGTGTATTTTTTGAATGTACACTCGAAACTGCTCTAAGTAGAAAAATCTTGTTTATGAGGCCTAGACTTCAAAATTTGGCTAAAATATCAAGATCATGTGGGTATATAGACCAACATGTCTTTATCATTAGCATGTTTTCAATCAAAATAGACACCTCTTGAGCTAAATTATAGCGTTCGAGTCTTTTCGAGTGTGTATTTTTCGAATGTACACTCGAAACTGCTCTAAGGAGAAAAATCTTGTTTATGAGGCCTAGACTTCAAAATTTGGATAAAATATCAAGATCATGTGGGTATATAGACAAACATGTCTTTATCATTAGCATGTTTTCAATCAAAATAGACACCTCTTGAGCTAAATTATAGCGTTCGAGTCTTTTCGAGTGTGTATTTTTCGAATGTACACTCGAAACTGCTCTAAGGAGACAAATCTTGTTTATGAGGCCTAGACTTCAAAATTTGGCTAAAATATCAAGATCATGTGGGTATATAGACCAACATGTCTTTATCATTAGCATGTTTTCAATCAAAATAGACACCTCTTGAGCTAAATTATAGCGTTCGAGTCTTTTCGAGTGTGTATTTTTCGAATGTACACTCGAAACTGCTCTAAGTAGAAAATTCGTGTTTATGGGCCTAGGCTTCAAAACTTGGCTAAAATATCAAGATCATGTGGGTCTATAGACAAACATGTCCTGATAATTAGCATGTTTTCAATCAAAATAGACATCTCTTGAGCTAAATCATAACGTTCGAGTCTTTTCGAGTGTGTATTTTTCGAATGTACACTCGAAACTGCTCTAAGTAGACAAATCTTGTTTATGAGGCCTAGATTTCAAAATTTTGCTAAAATATCAAGATCATCTGGGTCTATAGACCAACATGTCCTGATCATTAGCATGTTTCCAATAAAAATAGACACCGGTTGAGCTAAATTATAGCGTTCGAGTCTTTTCGAGTGTGTATTATTTGAATGTACACTCGAAACTGCTCTAAGTAGAAAATTCGTGTTTATGAGGCCTAGCCTTCAAAAATTGGCTAACATATCAAGATCATGTGGGTCTATAGACCGACATGTCCTGATCATTAGCATGTTTTCAATCAAAATAGACACCTCTTGAGCTAAATTACAGCATTCGAGTCTTTTCGAGTGTGTATTTTTCGAATGTACACTCGAAACTGCTCTAAGTAGAAAAATCTTGTTTATGTGGCCTAGACTTCAAAATTTGGCTAAAATATCAAGATCATGTGGGTCTATAGACCAACATGTCCTGATCAATAGAAAGTTTCCAATCAAAATAGACACCTCTTGAGCTAAATTATAGCGTTCGAGTCTTTGCGAGTGTGTATTTTTCGAATGTACACTCGAAACTGCTCTAAGTAAAAAATTCGTGTTTATGAGGCCTAGGCTTCAAAACTTGGCTAAAATATCAAGATCATGTGGGTCTATAGACCAACATGTCCTGATAATTAGCATGTTTTCAATCAAAATAGACATCTCTTGAGCTAAGTTATAGCATTCGAGTCTTTTCGAATGTGTATTTTTCGAATGTACACTCGAAACTGCTCTAAGTAGATTAATCTTGTTTATGAGGCCTAAACTTCAAAATTTAGCTAAAATATCAAGATCATATGGGTCTATAAACCAACATGTCCTGATAATTAGCATGTTTCCAATAAAAATAGACACCGGTTGAGCTAAATAATAGCGTTCAAGTCTTTTCGAGTGTGTATTATTTAAATGTACACTCGAAACTACTCTAAGTAGAAAATTCGTGTTTATGAGGCCTAGCCTTCAAAAATTGGCTAACATATCAAGATCATGTGGGTCTATAGACCGACATGTCCTGATCATTAGCATGTTTTCAATCAAAATAGACACCTCTTGAGCTAAATTACAGCATTCGAGTCTTTTCGAGTGTGTATTTTTCGAATGTACACTCGAAACTGCTCTAAGTAGAAAAATCTTGTTTATGTGGCCTAGACTTCAAAATTTGGCTAAAATATCAAGATCATGTGGGTCTATAGACCAACATGTCCTGATCAATAGAAAGTTTCCAATCAAAATAGACACCTCTTGAGCTAAATTATAGCGTTCGAGTCTTTGCGAGTGTGTATTTTTCGAATGTACACTCGAAACTGCTCTAAGTAAAAAATTCGTGTTTATGAGGCCTAGGCTTCAAAACTTGGCTAAAATATCAAGATCATGTGGGTCTATAGACCAACATGTCCTGATAATTAGCATGTTTTCAATCAAAATAGACATCTCTTGAGCTAAATTATAACGTTCGAGTCTTTTCGAGTGTGTATTTTTCGAATGTACACTCGAAACTGCTCTAAGTAGACAAATCTTGTTTATGAGGCCTAGACTTCAAAATTTGGATAAAATATCAAGATCATGTGGGTCTATAGACCAACATTTCCTGATCATTAGCATGTTTCCAATCAAAATAGACACCTCTTGAGCTAAGTTATAGCGTTCGAGTCTTTTCGAGTGTGTATTTTTCGAATGTACACTCGAAACTGCTCTAAGTAAAAAATTCGTGTTTATGAGGCCTAGGCTTCAAAACTTGGCTAAAATATCAAGATCATGTGGGTCTATAGACCAACATGTCCTGATAATTAGCATGTTTTCAATCAAAATAGACATCTCTTGAGCTAAATTATAACGTTCGAGTCTTTTCGAGTGTGTATTTTTCGAATGTACACTCGAAACTGCTCTAAGTAGACAAATCTTGTTTATGAGGCCTAGATTTAAAAATTTTGCTAAAATATCAAGATCATCTGGGTCTATAGACCAACATGTCCTGATAATTAGCATGTTTTCAATCAAAATAAACACCGCTTGAGCTAAATTATAGCGTTCGAGTCTTTTCGAGTGTGTATTTTTCGAATGTACACTCGAAACTTCTCTAAGTAGACAAATCTTGTTATGAGGCCTAGACTTCAAAATTTAGCTAAAATATCAAGATCATCTGGGTCTATAGACCAATATGTCCTGATCATTAGCATGTTTCCAATAAAAATAGACACCGGTTGAGCTAAATTATAGCGTTCGAGTCTTTTCGGGTGTGTATTTTTCGAATGTACACTCGAAACTGCTCTAAATAGACAAATCTTGTTTATGAGGCCTAGATTTTAAAATTTTGCTAAAATATCAAGATCATCTGGGTCTATAGACCAACATGTCCTGATCATTAGCATGTTTCCAATAAAAATAGAAACCTGTTGAGCTAAATTATAGCGTTCGAGTCTTTTCGAGTGTGTATTATTCGAATGTACACTCGAAACTGCTCTAAGTAGAAAATTCATGTTTATGAGGCCTAGCCTTCAAAACTTGGCTAACATATCAAGATCATGTGTGTCTATAGAACAACATGTCCCGATCAATAGCATGTTTTCAATCAAAATAGACACCTCTTGAGATAAATTATAGCGTTCGAGTCTTTTCGAGTGTGTATTTTTCGAATGTACACTAGAAACTGCTCTAAATAGACAAATCTTGTTAATGAGGCCTAGATTTTAAAATTTTGCTAAAATATCAAGATCATCTGGGTCTATAGACCAACATGTCCTGATCATTAGCATGTTTCCAATAAAAATAGAAACCTGTTGAGCTAAATTATAGCGTTCGAGTCTTTTCGAGTGTGTATTATTCGAATGTACACTCGAAACTGCTCTAAGTAGAAAATTCGTGTTTATGAGGCCTAGGCTTCAAAACTTGGCTAAATATCAAGATCATGTGGGTCTATAGACCAACATATCCTGATAATTAGCTTGTTTTCAATCAAAATAGACACCTCTTGAGCTAAATTATAACGTTCGAGTCTTTTCGAGTGTGTATTTTTCGAATGTACACCCGAAACTTCTCTAAGTAGACAAATCTTGTTTATGAGGCCTAGACTTCAAAATTTAGCTAAAATATCAAGATCATCTGGGTCTATAGACCAACATGTCCTGATCATTAGCATGTTTCCAATAAAAATAGACACCGGTTGAGATAAATTATAGCGTTCGAGTCTTTTCGAGTGTGTATTATTTGAATGTACACTCGAAACTGCTCTAAGTAGAAAATTCGTGTTTATGAGGCCTAGCCTTCAAAACTTGGCTAACATATCAAGATCATGTGGGTCTATAGACCAACATGTCCTGATCAATAGCATGTTTTCAATAAAAATAGACACCTCTTGAGATAAATTATAGCGTTCGAGTCTTTTCGAGTGTGTATTTTTCGAATGTACACTCGAAACTTCTCTAAGTAGACAAATCTTGTTTATGAGGCCTAGACTTCAAAATTTAGCTAAAATATCAAGATCATCTGGGTCTATAGACCAACATGTCCTGATCATTAGCATGTTTCCAATAAAAATAGACACCGGTTGAGCTAAATTATAGCGTTCGAGTCTTTTCGAGTGTGTATTATTTGAATGTACACTCGAAACTGCTCTAAGTAGAAAATTCGTGTTTATGAGGCCTAGCCTTCAAAACTTGGCTAACATATTAAGATCATGTGGGTCTATAGACCGACATGTCCTGATCAATAGCATGTTTTCAATCAAAATAGACACCTCTTGAGATAAATTATAGCGTTCGAGTCTTTTCGAGTGTGTATTTTTCGAATGTACACTCGAAACTGCTCTAAGTAGACAAATCTTGTTTATGAGGCCTAGATTTCAAAATTTTGCTAAAATATCAAGATCATCTGGGTCTATAGACCAACATGTCCTGATCATTAGCATGTTTCCAATAAAAATAGAAACATGTTGAGCTAAATTATAGCGTTCGAGTCTTTTCGAGTGTGTATTTTTCGAATGTACACTCGAAACTGCTCTAAGTAGAAAAATCTTGTTTATGTGGCCTAGACTTCAAAATTTGGCTAAAATATCAAGATCATGTGGAACTATAGACCAACATGTCCTGATAATTAGCATGTTTCCAATAAAAATAGACACCTCTTGAGCTAAATTATAGCGTTCGAGTCTTTTCGAGTGTGTATTTTTCGAATGTACACTCGAAACTGCTCTAAGTAGAAAAATCTTGTTTATGTGGCCTAGACTTCAAAATTTGGCTAAAATATCAAGATCATGTGGGTCTATAGACCAACATGTCCTGATCAATAGCATGTTTTCAATCAAAATAGATACCTCTTGAGCTAAATTATAGCGTTCTAGTCTTTTCGAGTGTGTATTATTAGAATGTACACTCGAAACTGCTCTAAGTAGAAAATTCGTGTTTATGAGGCCTAGGCTTCAAAACTTGGATAAAATAATAAGATCATGTGGGTCTATAGACCAACATGTCCTGATAATTAGCATGTTTTCAATCAAAATAGACACCTCTTGAGCTAAATTATAGCGTTCGAGTCTTTTCGAGTGTGTATTTTTCGAATGTACACTCGAAACTGCTCTAAGTAGAAAAATCTTGTTTATGTGGCCTAGACTTCAAAATTTATCTAAAATATCAAGATCATGTGGGTCTATAGACCAACATGTCCTGATAATTAGCATGTTTTCAATCAAAATAGACACCTCTTGAGCTAAATTATAGCGTTCGAGTCTTTTCGAGTGTGTATTTTTCGAATGTACACTCGAAACTGCTCTAAGTAGAAAAATCTTGTTTATGTGGCCTAGACTTCAAAATTTGGCTAAAATATCAAGATCATGTGGGTCTATAGACCAACATTTCCTGATCATTAGCATGTTTCCAATCAAAATAGACACCTCTTGAGCTAAATTATAGCGTTCTAGTCTTTTCGAGTGTGTATTTTTCGAATGTACACTCGAAACTTTTCTAGGTAGAAAATTCGTGTTTATGAGGCCTAGGCTTCAAAACTTGGCTAAAATATCAAGATCATGTGGGTCTATAGACCAACATGTCCTGATAATTAGCATGTTTTCAATCAAAATAGACACCTCTTGAGCTAAATTATAGCGTTCGAGTCTTTTCGAGTGTGTATTTTTCGAATGTACACTCGAAACTGCTCTAAGTAGAAAAATCTTGTTTATGTGGCCTAGACTTCAAAATTTGGCTAAAATATCAAGATCATGTGGGTCTATAGACCAACATGTCCTGATAATTAGCATGTTTTCAATCAAAATAGACATCTCTTGAGATAAATTATAGCGTTCGAGTCTTTTCGAGTGTGTATTTTTCGAATGTACACTCGAAACTGCTCTAAGTAGAAAATTCGTGTGTATGAGGCCTAGGCTCCAAAACTTGGCTAAAATATCAAGATCATGTGGGTCTATAGACCAACATGTCCTGATCAATAGCATGTTTTCAATCAAAATAGACATCTCTGGAGCTAAACTATAGCGTTCGAGTCTTTTCGAGTGTGTATTTTTTGAATGTACACTTGAAACTGCTCTAAGTAGAAAAATCTTGTTTATGTGGCCTAGACTTCAAAATTTGGCTAAAATATCAAGATCATGTGGGTCTATAGACCAACATGTCCTGATCATTAGCATGTTTCCAATCAATATAGACACCTCTTGAGCAAAATTATAGCGTTCGAGTCTTTTCGAGTGTGTATTTTTCGAATGTACACTCGAAACTGCCCTAAGTAGAAAATTTGTGTTTATGAGGCCTAGGCTTCAAAACTTGGCTAAAATATCAAGATCATGTGGGTCTATAGACCAACATGTCCTGATAATTAGCATGTTTTCAATCAAAATAGACACCTCTTGAGCTAAATTATAGCGTTCGAGTCTTTTCGAGTGTGTATTTTTCGAATGTACACTCGAAACTGCTCTAAGTAGAAAAATCTTGTTTATGTGGCCTAGACTTCAAAATTTGGCTAAAATATCAAGATCATGTGGGTCTATAGACCAACATGTCCTGATAATTAGCATGTTTTCAATCAAAATAGACATCTCTTGAGATAAATTATAGCGTTCGAGTCTTTTCGAGTGTGTATTATTCGAATGTACACTCGAAACTGCTCTAAGTAGAAAATTCGTGTGTATGAGGCCTAGGCTTCAAAACTTGGCTAAAACATCAAGATCATGTGGGTCTATAGACCAACATGTCCTGATAATTAGCATGTTTTCAATCAAAATAGACATCTCTTGAGATAAATTATGGCGTTCGAGTCTTTTCGAGTGTGTATTATTCGAATGTACACTCGAAACTGCTCTAAGTAGAATATCCGTGTTTATGAAGCCTAGGCTTCAAAACTTGGATAAAATATCAAGATTATGTGGGTCTATAGACCAACATGTCCTGATAATTAGCATGTTTTCAATCAAAATAGACACCTCTTGAGCTAAATTATAGCGTTCGAGTCTTTTCGAGTGTGTATTTTTCGAATGTACACTCGAAACTGCTCTAAGTAGAAAAATCTTGTTTATGTGGCCTAGACTTCAAAATTTGGCTAAAATATCAAGATCATGTGGGTCTATAGACCAACATGTCCTGATCATTAGCATGTTTCCAATCAAAATAGACACCTCTTGAGCTAAATTATAGCGTTCTAGTCTTTTCGAGTGTGTATTTTTCGAATGTACACTCGAAACTGCTCTAAGTAGAAAATTTGTGTTTATGAGGCCTAGGATTCAAAACTTGGCTAAAATATCAAGATCATGTAGGTCTATAGACCAACATGTCCTGATAATTAGCATGTTTCCAATCAAAATAGACACCTCTTGAGATAAATTATAGCGTTCGAGTCTTTTCGAGTGTGTATTTTTTGAATGTACACTTGAAACTGCTCTAAGTAGAAAAATCTTGTTTATGAGGCCTAGACTTCAAAATTTGGCTAAAATATCAAGATCATGTGGGTCTATAGACCAACATGTCCTGATAATTAGCATGTTTTCAATCAAAATAGACATCTCTTGAGCTAAGTTATAGCGTTCGAGTCTTTTCGAGTGTGTATTTTTCGAATGTACACTCGAAACTGCTCTAAGTAGATTAATCTTGTTTATGAGGCCTAAACTTCAAAATTTAGCTAAAATATCAAGATCATCTGGGTCTATATACCAACATGTCCTGATAATTAGCATGTTTCCAATAAAAATAGACACCGGTTGAGCTAAATTATAGCGTTCAAGTCTTTTCGAGTGTGTATTATTTGAATGTACACTCGAAACTGCTCTAAGTAGAAAATTCGTGTTTATGAGGCCTAGCCTTCAAAAATTGGCTAACATATCAAGATCATGTGGGTCTATAGACCGACATGTCCTGATCATTAGCATGTTTTCAATCAAAATAGACATCTCTTGAGCTAAATTATAACGTTCGAGTCTTTTCGAGTGTGTATTTTTCGAATGTACACTCGAAACTGCTCTAGGTAGAAAAATCTTGTTTATGAGGCCTAGACTTCAAAATTTAGCTAAAATATCAAGATCATCTGGGTCTATAGACCAACATGTCCTGATAATTAGCATGTTTTCAATCAAAATAGACATCTAGTGAGCTAAGTTATAGCGTTCGAGTCTTTTCGAGTGTGTATTTTTCGAATGTACGCTCGAAACTTCTCCAAGTAGAAAATTCGTGTTTATGGGTCCTAGGCTTCAAAATTAGCTAAAATATAAAAATCATGTGGGTCTATAGACCAACATGTCCTGATAATTAACATGTTTTCAATAAAAATAGACACCTCTTGAGCTAAATTATAACGTTCGAGTCTTTTCGAGTGTGTATTTTTCGAATGTACACTCGAAACTGCTCTAAGTAGAAAATTCGTGTTTATGGGCCTAGGCTTCAAAACTTGGCTAAAATATCAAGATCATGTGGGTCTATAGACAAACATGTCCTGATAATTAGCATGTTTTCAATCAAAATAGACATCTCTTGAGCTAAATCATAACGTTCGAGTCTTTTCGAGTGTGTATTTTTCGAATGTACACTCGAAACTGCTCTAAGTAGACAAATCTTGTTTATGAGGCCTAGATTTCAAAATTTTGCTAAAATATCAAGATCATCTGGGTCTATAGACCAACATGTCCTGATCATTAGCATGTTTCCAATAAAAATAGACACCGGTTGAGCTAAATTATAGCGTTCGAGTCTTTTCGAGTGTGTATTATTTGAATGTACACTCGAAACTGCTCTAAGTAGAAAATTCGTGTTTATGAGGCCTAGCCTTCAAAACTTGGCTAACATATCAAGATCATGTGGGTCTATAGACCAACATGTCCTGATCATTAGCATGTTTCCAATCAAAATAGACACCTCTTGAGCTAAATTATAACGTTCGAGTCTTTGCGAGTGTGTATTTTTCGAATGTACACTCGAAACTGCTCTAAGTAAAAAATTCGTGTTTATGAGGCCTAGGCTTCAAAACTTGGCTAAAATATCAAGATCATGTGGGTCTATAGACCAACATGTCCTGATAATTAGCATGTTTTCAATCAAAATAGACATCTCTTGAGCTAAGTTATAGCGTTCGAGTCTTTTCGAGTGTGTATTTTTCGAATGTACACTCGAAACTGCTCTAAGTAGATTAATCTTGTTTATGAGGCCTAAACTTCAAAATTTAGCTAAAATATCAAGATCATCTGGGTCTATATACCAACATGTCCTGATAATTAGCATGTTTCCAATAAAAATAGACACCGTTTGAGCTAAATTATAGCGTTCAAGTCTTTTCGAGTGTGTATTATTTGAATGTACACTCGAAGCTGCTCTAAGTAGAAAATTCGTGTTTATGAGGCCTAGCCTTCAAAAATTGGCTAACATATCAAGATCATGTGGGTCTATAGACCGACATGTCCTGATCATTAGCATGTTTTCAATCAAAATAGACATCTCTTGAGCTAAATTATGGCGTTCGAGTCTTTTCGAGTGTGTATTATTTGAATGTACACTCGAAACTGCTCTAAGTAGAAAAATCTTGTTTATGTGGCCTAGACTTCAAAATTTGGCTAAAATATCAAGATCATGTGGGTCTATAGACCAAAATGTCCTGATCAATAGAAAGTTTCCAATCAAAATAGACACCTCTTGAGCTAAATTATATCGTTCGAGTCTTTTCGAGTGTGTATTTTTCGAATGTACACTCGAAACTGCTCTAAGTAGAAAATTCGTGTTTATGGGCCTAGGCTTCAAAACTTGGCTAAAATATCAAGATCATGTGGGTCTATAGACAAACATGTCCTGATAATTAGCATGTTTTCAATCAAAATAGACATCTCTTGAGCTAAATCATAACGTTTGAGTCTTTTCGAGTGTGTATTTTTCGAATGTACACTCGAAACTGCTCTAAGTAGACAAATCTTGTTTATGAGGCCTAGATTTCAAAATTTTGCTAAAATATCAAGATCATCTGGGTCTATAGACCAACATGTCCTGATCATTAGCATGTTTCCAATAAAAATAGACACCGGTTGAGCTAAATTATAGCGTTCGAGTCTTTTCGAGTGTGTATTATTTGAATGTACACTCGAAACTGCTCTAAGTAGAAAATTCGTGTTTATGAGGCCTAGCCTTCAAAACTTGGCTAACATATCAAGATCATGTGGGTCTATAGACCAACATGTCCTGATCATTAGCATGTTTCCAATCAAAATAGACACCTCTTGAGCTAAATTATATCGTTCGAGTCTTTTCGAGTGTGAATTTTTCGAATGTACACTCGAAACTGCTCTAAGTAGAAAAATCTTGTTTATGAGGCCTAGACTTCAAAATTTGGCTAAAATATCAAGATCATGTGGGTATATAGACCAACATGTCCTGATCAATAGAAAGTTTCCAATCAAAATAGACACCTCTTGAGCTAAATTATAGCGTTCGAGTCTTTGCGAGTGTGTATTTTTCGAATGTACACTCGAAACTGCTCTAAGTAAAAAATTCGTGTTTATGAGGCCTAGGCTTCAAAACTTGGCTAAAATATCAAGATCATGTGGGTCTATAGACCAACATGTCCTGATAATTAGCATGTTTTCAATCAAAATAGACATCTCTTGAGCTAAGTTATAGCGTTCGAGTCTTTTCGAGTGTGTATTTTTCGAATGTACACTCGAAACTGCTCTAAGTAGATTAATCTTGTTTATGAGGCCTAAACTTCAAAATTTAGCTAAAATATCAAGATCAT
>NC_039366.1:200401970-200456519 GCF_003573695.1 Papaver somniferum | reverse complement strand
TGTACATTCGAAAAATACACACTCGAAAAGACTCGAACGCTATAATTTAGCTCAAGAGGTGTCTATTTTGATTGAAAACATGCTATTGATCAGGACATGTTGGTCATAGACCCACATGATCTTGATATGTTAGCCAAGTTTTGAAGGCTAGGCCTCATAAACACGAATTTTCTACTTAGAGCAGTTTCGAGTGTACATTCATATAATACACACTCGAAAAGACTCGAACTCTATAATTTAGCTCAACCAGTGTCTATTTTTATTGGAAACATGCTAATGATCAGGACATATTGGTCTATAGACCCAGATGATCTTGATATTTTAGCTAAATTTTGAAGTCTAGGCCTCATAAACAAGATTTTTCTACTTAGAGCAGTTTCGAGTGTACATTCGAAAAATACACACTCGAAAAGACTCGAACGCTATAATTTAGCTCAAGAGGTGTCTATTTTGATTGATAACATGCTAATAATCATGACATGTTGGTCTATAGACCTATATGATCTTGATATTTCATCCAAGTTTTGAACCCTAGGCCTCATAAACACGAATTTTCTACTTAGAGAGCAGTTTCGAGTGTACATTCGAATAATACACACTCGAAAAGACTCGAACGCTATAATTTAGCTCAACAGGTTTATATTTTTATTGGAAACATGCTAATGATCAGGACATGTTGGTCTACAGACCCAGATGATCTTGATATTTTAGCAAAATTTTGAAATCTAGGCCTCATAAACAAGATTTGTCTACTTAGAGCAGTTTCGAGTGTACATTCGAAAAATACACACTCGAAAAGACTCGAACGCTATAATTTAGCTCAAGAGGTGTCTATTTTGATTGAAAACATGCTATTGATCAGGACATGTTGGTCTATAGACCCAGATGATCTTGATATTTTAGCTAAATTTTGAATATAGGCCTCATAAACAAGATTTGTCTACTTAGAGCAGTTTCGAGTGTAAATTCGAAAAATACACACTCGAAAAGACTCGAACGTTATAATTTAGCTCAAGAGATATATATTTTGATTGAAAACATGCTTATTATCAGGACATGTTGGTCTATAGACCCAGATGATCTTGATATGTTAGCCAAGTTTTAAAGGCTAGGCCTCATAAACACGAATTTTCTACTTAGAGAAGTTTCGAGTGTACATTCGAATAATACACACTCGAAAAGACTCGAACGCTATAATTTAGTTCAACAGGTTTCTATTTTTATTGGAAACATGCTAATGATCAGGACATGTTGGTCTATAGACCCAGATGATCTTGATATTTTAGCAAAATTTTGAAATCTAGGCCTCATAAAAAAGATTTGTCTACTTGGAGCAGTTTCGAGTGTACATTCGAAAAATACACACTCGAAAAGACTCGAACGCTATAATTTAGCTCAAGAGGTGTCTATTTTGATTGAAAACATGCTATTGATCAGGACATGTTGGTCATAGACCCACATGATCTTGATATGTTAGCCAAGTTTTGAAGGCTAGGCCTCATAAACACGAATTTTCTACTTAGAGCAGTTTCGAGTGTACATTCATATAATACACACTCGAAAAGACTCGAACTCTATAATTTAGCTCAACCAGTGTCTATTTTTATTGGAAACATGCTAATGATCAGGACATGTTGGTCTATAGACCCAGATGATCTTGATATTTTAGCTAAATTTTGAAGTTTAGGCCTCATAAACAAGATTTTTCTACTTAGAGCAGTTTCGAGTGTACATTCGAAAAATACACACTCGAAAAGACTCGAACGCTATAATTTAGCTCAAGAGGTGTCTATTTTGATTGAAAACATGCTATTGATCAGGACATGTTGGTCATAGACCCACATGATCTTGATATGTTAGCCAAGTTTTGAAGGCTAGGCCTCATAAACACGAATTTTCTACTTAGAGCAGTTTCGAGTGTACATTCATATAATACACACTCGAAAAGACTCGAACTCTATAATTTAGCTCAACCAGTGTCTATTTTTATTGGAAACATGCTAATGATCAGGACATATTGGTCTATAGACCCAGATGATCTTGATATTTTAGCTAAATTTTGAAGTCTAGGCCTCATAAACAAGATTTTTCTACTTAGAGCAGTTTCGAGTGTACATTCGAAAAATACACACTCGAAAAGACTCGAACGCTATAATTTAGCTCAAGAGATGTCTATTTTGATTGAAAACATGCTAATTATCAGGACATGTTGGTATACAGACCCACATGATCTTGATATTTTAGCCAAGTTTCGAAGCCTAGGCCTCATAAACACGAATTTTCTACTTAGAGCAGTTTCGAGTGTACATTCGAAAAATACACTCTCGAAAAGACTCGAACGCTATAATTTAGCTCAAGAGGTGTCTATTTTGATTGGAAACATGCTAATGATCAGGACATGTTGGTCTATAGACCCACAAGATCTTGATATTTTAGCCAAATTTTGAAGTCTAGGCCACATAAACAAGATTTTTCTACTTAGAGCAGTTTCAAGTGTACATTCAAAAAATACACACTCGAAAAGACTCGAACGCTATAATTTAGCTCCAGAGATGTCTATTTTGATTGAAAACCTGCTAATTATCAGGACATGTTGGTCTATAGACCCACATGATCTTGATATTTTTTCCAAGTTTTGAAGCTTAGGCCTCATAAACACAAATTTTCTACTTAGAGCAGTTTCGAGTGTACATTCGAAAAATACACACTCGAAAAGACTAGAACGCTATAATTTAGCTCAAGAGGTGTCTATTTTGATTGGAAACATGCTAATGATCAGGACATGTTGGTCTATAGACCCACAAGATCTTGATATTTTAGCCAAATTTTGAAGTCTAGGCCACATAAACAAGATTTTTCTACTTAGAGCAGTTTCGAGTGTACATTCGAAAAATACACACTCGAAAAGATTCGAACGCTATAATTTAGCTCAAGAGGTGTCTATTTTGATTGGAAACATGCTAATGATCAGGACATGTTGGTCTATAGACCCACAAGATCTTGATATTTTAGCCAAATTTTGAAGTCTAGGCCACATAAACAAGATTTTTATACTTAGAGTAGTTTCGAGTGTACATTCGAAAAATACACACTCGAAAAGACTCGAACGCTATAATTTAGCTCAAGAGGTGTCTATTTTGATTGGAAACATGCTAATGATCAGGACATGTTGGTCTATAGACCCACAAGATCTTGATATTTTAGCCAAATTTTGAAGTCTAGGCCACATAAACAAGATTTTTCTACTTAGAGCAGTTTCAAGTGTACATTCGAAAAATACACACTCGAAAAGACTCGAACGCTATCATTTAGCTCCAGAGATGTCTATTTTGATTGAAAACATGCTAATTATCAGGACATGTTGGTCTATAGACCCACATGATCTTGATATTTTTGCCAAGTTTTGAAGCCTAGGCCTCATAAACACAAATTTTCTACTTAGAGCAGTTTCGAGTGTACATTCGAAAAATACACTCTCGAAAAGACTAGAACGCTATAATTTAGCTCAAGAGGTGTCTATTTTGATTGGAAACATGCTAATGATCAGGACATGTTGGTCTATAGACCCACAAGATCTTGATATTTTAGCCAAATTTTGAAGTCTAGGCCACATAAACAAGGTTTTTCTACTTAGAGCAGTTTCGAGTGTACATTCGAAAAATACACACTCGAAAAGACTCGAACGCTATAATTTAGCTCAAGAGGTGTCTATTTTGATTGAAAACATGCTAATGATCAGGACATGTTGGTCTATAGACCCACATGATCTTGATATGTTAGCCAATTTTTGAAGGCTAGGCCTCATAAACACGAATTTTCTACTTAGAGCAGTTTCGAGTGTACATTCGAAAAATACACACTCGAAAAGACTCGATCGCTATAATTTAGCTCAAGAGGTGTCTATTTTGATTGGAAACATGCTAATGATCAGTACATGTTGGTCTATAGACCCAGATGATCTTGATATTTTAGCTAAATTTTGAAGCCTAGGCCTCATAAACAAGATTTGTCTACTTGGAGAAGTTTCGAGTGTACATTGGAAAAATACACACTCGAAAAGACTCGAACGCTGTAATTTAGCTCAAGAGGTGTCTATTTTGATTGAAAACATGCTAATGATCAGGACATGTTGGTCTATAGACCCACATGATCTTGATATGTTAGCCAATTTTTGAAGGCTAGGCCTCATAAACACGAATTTTCTACTTAGAGCAGTTTCGAGTGTACATTCAAATAATACACACTCGAAAAGACTCGAACGCTATAATTTAGCTCAAGAGGTGTCTATTTTGATTGGTAACATGCTAATGATCAGGACATGTTGGTCTATAGACCCAGATGATCTTGATATTTTATCTAAATTTTGAATCTAGGCCTCATAAACAAGATTTGTCTACTTAGAGCAGTTTCGAGTGTAAATTCGAAAAATACACACTCGAAAACACTCGAACGTTATAATTTAGCTCAAGAGATGTATATTTTGATTAAAAACATGCTAATTATCAGGACATGTTGGTCTATAGACCCACATGATCTTGATATGTTAGCCAAGTTTTAAAGGCTAGGCCTCATAAACACGAATTTTCTACTTAGAGCAGTTTCGAGTGTACATTCGAATAATACACACTCGAAAAGACTCGAACGCTATAATTTAGTTCAACAGGTTTCTATTTTTATTGGAAACATGCTAATGATCAGGACATGTTGGTCTATAGACCCAGATGATCTTGATATTTTAGCAAAATTTTGAAATCTAGGCCTCATAAAAAAGATTTGTCTACTTGGAGCAGTTTCGAATGTACATTCGAAAAATACACACTCGAAAAGACTCGAACGTTATAATTTAGATCAAGAGATGTCTATTTTGATTGAAAACATGCTAATTATCAGGACATGTTGGTCTATAGACCCAGATGATCTTGATATTTTAGCTAAATTTTGAAGTTTAGGCCTCATAAACACGAATTTTCTACTTAGAGCAGTTTCGAGTGTAAATTCGAAAAATACACACTCGAAAAGACTCGAACGTTATAATTTAGCTCAAGAGATGTATATTTTGATTGGAAACATGCTAATTATCAGGACATGTTGGTCTATAGACCCATATGATCTTGATATTTTAGCCAAGTTTTGAAGCCTAGGCCTCATAAACACGAATTTTCTACTTAGAGCAGTTTCGAGTGTACATTCGAAAAATACACACTCGAAAAGACTCGATCGCTATAATTTAGCTCAAGAGGTGTCTATTTTGATTGGAAACATGCTAATGATCAGTACATGTTGGTCTATAGACCCAGATGATCTTGATATTTTAGCTAAATTTTGAAGCCTAGGCCTCATAAACAAGATTTGTCTACTTGGAGAAGTTTCGAGTGTACATTCGAAAAATACACACTCGAAAAGACTCGAACGCTGTAATTTAGCTCAAGAGGTGTCTATTTTGATTGAAAACATGCTAATGATCAGGACATGTTGGTCTATAGACCCACATGATCTTGATATGTTAGCCAATTTTTGAAGGCTAGGCCTCATAAACACGAATTTTCTACTTAGAGCAGTTTCGAGTGTACATTCAAATAATACACACTAGAAAAGACTCGAACGCTATAATTTAGCTCAAGAGGTGTCTATTTTGATTGGTAACATGCTAATGATCAGGACATGTTGGTCTATAGACCCAGATGATCTTGATATTTTAGCTAAATTTTGAATCTAGGCCTCATAAACAAGATTTGTCTACTTAGAGCAGTTTCGAGTGTAAATTCGAAAAATACACACTCGAAAACACTCGAACGTTATAATTTAGCTCAAGAGATGTATATTTTGATTAAAAACATGCTAATTATCAGGACATGTTGGTCTATAGACCCACATGATCTTGATATGTTAGCCAAGTTTTAAAGGCTAGGCCTCATAAACACGAATTTTCTACTTAGAGAAGTTTCGAGTGTACATTCGAATAATACACACTCGAAAAGACTCGAACGCTATAATTTAGTTCAACAGGTTTCTATTTTTATTGGAAACATGCTAATGATCAGGACATGTTGGTCTATAGACCCAGATGATCTTGATATTTAAGCAAAATTTTTAAATCTAGGCCTCATAAAAAAGATTTGTCTACTTGGAGCAGTTTCGAATGTACATTCGAAAAATACACACTCGAAAACACTCGAACGTTATAATTTAGCTCAAGAGATGTATATTTTGATTAAAAACATGCTAATTATCAGGACATGTTGGTCTATAGACCCACATGATCTTGATATGTTAGCCAAGTTTTAAAGGCTAGGCCTCATAAACACGAATTTTCTACTTAGAGCAGTTTCGAGTGTACATTCGAATAATACACACTCGAAAAGACTCGAACGCTATAATTTAGCTCAACAGGTTTCTATTTTTATTGGAAACATGCTAATGATCAGGACATGTTGGTCTACAGACCCAGATGATCTTGATATTTTAGCAAAATTTTGAAATCTAGGCCTCATAAACAAGATTTGTCTACTTAGAGCAGTTTCGAGTGTACATTCGAAAAATACACACTCGAAAACACTCGAACGTTATAATTTAGCTCAAGAGATGTATATTTTGATTGAAAACATGCTTATTATCAGGACATGTTGGTCTATAGACCCAGATGATCTTGATATGTTAGCCAAGTTTTAAAGGCTAGGCCTCATAAACACGAATTTTCTACTTAGAGAAGTTTCGAGTGTACATTCGAATAATACACACTCGAAAAGACTCGAACGCTATAATTTAGTTCAACAGGTTTCTATTTTTATTGGAAACATGCTAATGATCAGGACATGTTGGTCTATAGACCCAGATGATCTTGATATTTTAGCTAAATTTTGAAGTTTAGGCCTCATAAACACGAATTTTCTACTTAGGGCCGTTTCGAGTGTAAATTCGAAAAATACACACTCGAAAAGACTCGAACGTTATAATTTAGCTCAAGAGATGTATATTTTGATTGAAAACATGCTAATTATCAGGACATGTTGGTCTATAGACCCATATGATCTTGATATTTTAGCCAAGTTTTGAAGCCTAGGCCTCATAAACACGAATTTTCTACTTAGAGCAGTTTCGAGTGTACATTCGAAAAATACACACTCGAAAAGACTCGATCGCTATAATTTAGCTCAAGAGGTGTCTATTTTGATTGGAAACATGCTAATGATCAGTACATGTTGGTCTATAGACCCAGATGATCTTGATATTTTAGCTAAATTTTGAAGCCTAGGCCTCATAAACAAGATTTGTCTACTTGGAGAAGTTTCGAGTGTACATTGGAAAAATACACACTCGAAAAGACTCGAACGCTGTAATTTAGCTCAAGAGGTGTCTATTTTGATTGAAAACATGCTAATGATCAGGACATGTTGGTCTATAGACCCACATGATCTTGATATGTTAGCCAATTTTTGAAGGCTAGGCCTCATAAACACGAATTTTCTACTTAGAGCAGTTTCGAGTGTACATTCAAATAATACACACTCGAAAAGACTCGAACGCTATAATTTAGCTCAAGAGGTGTCTATTTTGATTGGAAACATGCTAATGATCAGGACATGTTGGTCTATAGACCCACATGATCTTGATATTTTAGCCAAGTTTTGAAGTCTAGGCCACATAAACAAGATTTTTTTACTTAGAGCAGTTTCGAGTGTACATTCGAAAAATACACACTCGAAAAGACTAGAACGCTATAATTTAGCTCAAGAGGTGTCTATTTTGATTGGAAACATGCTAATGATCAGGACATGTTGGTCTATAGACCCACAAGATCTTGATATTTTAGCCAAATTTTGAAGTCTAGGCCACATAAACAAGATTTTTCTACTTAGAGCAGTTTCGAGTGTACATTCGAAAAATACACACTCGAAAAGATTCGAACGCTATAATTTAGCTCAAGAGGTGTCTATTTTGATTGAGAACATGCTAATTATCAGGACATGTTGGTCTATAGACCCACAAGATCTTGATATTTTAGCCAAATTTTGAATTCTAGGCCACATAAACAAGATTTTTCTACTTAGAGTAGTTTCGAGTGTACATTCGAAAAATACACACTCGAAAAGACTCGAACGCTATAATTTAGCTCCAGAGATGTCTATTTTGATTGAAAACCTGCTAATTATCAGGACATGTTGGTCTATAGACCCACATGATCTTGATATTTTTGCCAAGTTTTGAAGCCTAGGCCTCATAAACACGGATTTTCTACTTAGAGCAGTTTCGAGTGTACATTCGAATAATACACACTCGAAAAGACTCGAACGCTATAATTTATCTCAAGAGATGTCTATTTTGATTGAAAACATGCTAATTATCAGGACATGTTGGTCTATAGACCCACATGATCTTGATATTTTAGCCAAATTTTGAAGTCTAGGCCACATAAACAAGATTTTTCTACTTAGAGCAGTTTCAAGTGTACATTCAAAAAATACAAACTCGAAAAGACTAGAACGCTATAATTTAGCTCAAGAGGTGTCTATTTTGATTGAAAACATGCTAATTATCAGGACATGTTGGTATATAGACCCACATGATCTTGATATTTTATCCAAATTTTGAAGTCTAGGCCACATAAACAAGATTTTTCTACTTAGAGCAGTTTCAAGTGTACATTCAAAAAATACACACTCGAAAAGACTAGAACGCTATAATTTAGCTCAAGAGGTGTCTATTTTGATTGAAAACATGCTAATTATCAGGACATGTTGGTATATAGACCCACATGATCTTGATATTTTATCCAAGTTTTGAAGCCTAGGCCTCATAAACACGGATTTTCTACTTAGAGCAGTTTCAAGTGTACATTCAAAAAATACACACTCGAAAAGACTTGAACGCTATAATTTATCTCAAGAGATGTCTATTTTGATTGAAAACATGCTAATTATCAGGACATGTTGGTCTATAGACCCACATGATCTTGATATTTTAGCCATATTTTGAAGTCTAGGCCACATAAACAAGATTTTTCTACTTAGAGCAGTTTCAAGTGTACATTCAAAAAATACACACTCGAAAAGAATCGAACGCTATAATTTAGCTCCAGAGATGTCTATTTTGATTGAAAACATGCTAATTATCAGGACATGTTGGTCTATCGACCCACATGATCTTGATATTTTTGCCAAGTTTTGAAGCCTAGGCCTCATAAACACAAATTTTCTACTTAGAGCAGTTTCGAGTGTACATTCGAAAAATACACACTCGAAAAGACTAGAACGCTATAATTTAGCTCAAGAGGTGTCTATTTTGATTGGAAACATGCTAATGATCAGGACATGTTGGTCTATAGACCCACAAGATCTTGATATTTTAGCCAAATTTTGAAGTCTAGGCCACATAAACAAGATTTTTCTACTTAGAGCAGTTTCAAGTGTACATTCAAAAAATACACACTCAAAAAGAATCGAACGCTATAATTTAGCTCCAGAGATGTCTATTTTGATTGAAAACATGCTAATTATCAGGACATGTTGGTCTATCGACCCACATGATCTTGATATTTTTGCCAAGTTTTGAAGCCTAGGCCTCATAAACACAAATTTTCTACTTAGAGCAGTTTCGAGTGTACATTCGAAAAATACACACTCGTAAAGACTAGAACGCTATAATTTAGCTCAAGAGGTGTCTATTTTGATTGGAAACATGCTAATGATCAGGACATGTTGGTCTATAGACCCACAAGATCTTGATATTTTAGCCAAATTTTGAAGTCTAGGCCACATAAACAAGATTTTTCTACTTAGAGCAGTTTCGAGTGTACATTCGAAAAATACACACTCGAAAAGACTAGAACACGATAATTTAGCTCAAGAGGTGTCTATTTTGATTGGAAACATGCTAATGATCAGGACATGTTGGTCTATAGACCCACATGATCTTGATATTTTAGCCAAATTTTGAAGTCTAGGCCACATAAACAAGATTTTTCTCCTTAGAGCAGTTTCGAGTGTACATTCGAAAAATACACACTCGAAAAGACTCGAACGCTATAATTTAGCTCAAGAGGTGTCTATTTTGATTGAAAACATGCTAATTATCAGGACATGTTGGTCTATAGACCCACATGATCTTTATAATTTATCCAAGTTTTGAAGTCTAGGCCTCATAAACACGAATTTTCTACTTAGAGCAGTTTCGAGTGTACATTCGAATAATACACACTCGAAAAGACTCGAACGCTATAATTTAGCTCAACAGGTTTCTATTTTTATTGGAAACATGCTAATGATCAGGACATGTTGGTCTATAAACCCAGACGATTTTTATATTTTAGCAAAATTTTGAAATCTAGGCCTCATAAACAAGATTTGTCTACTTAGAGCATTTTCGAGAGTACATTCGAAAAATACACACTCGAAAAGACTCGAACGCTATAATTTAGCTCAAGAGGTGTCTATTTTGATTGAAAACATGCTATTGATCAGGACATGTTGGTCTATAGACCCACATGATCTTGATATGTTATCCAAGTTTTGAAGGCTAGGCCTCATAAACAAGATTTGTCTACTTAGAGAAGTTTCGAGTGTACATTCGAAAAATACACACTCGAAAAGACTCGAACGTTATAAGTTAGCTCAAGAGGTGTCTATTTTGATTGAAAACATGCTAATTATCAGGGCATATTGGTCTATAGACCCAGATGATCTTGATATTTTAGCAAAATTTTGAAATCTAGGCCTCATAAACAAGATTTGTCTACTTAGAGCAGTTTCGAGTGTACATTCGAAAAATACACACTCGAAAAGACTTGAACGCTATAATTTAGCTCAAGAGGTGGCTATTTTGATTGGAAACATGCTAATGATCAGGACATGTTGGTATATAGACCCACATGATCTTGATATGTTAGCCAAGTTTTGAAGGCTAAGCCTCATAATTACGAATTTTCTACTTAGAGCAGTTTCGAGTGTACATTCGAATAATACACACTCGAAAAGACTCGAACGCTATAATTTAGCTCAAGAGGTGTCTATTTTGATTGAAAACATGCTATTGATCAGGGCATGTTGGTCTATAGACCCACATGATCTTGATATTTTATCCAAGTTTTGAAGCCTAGGCCTCATAAACACGAATTTTCTACTTAGAGCAGTTTCGAGTGTACATTCGAATAATACACACTCGAAAAGACTCGAACGCTATAATTTAGCTCAACAGGTTTCTATTTTTATTGGAAACATGCTAATGATCAGGACATGTTGGTCTATAGACCCAGATGATCTTGATATTTTAGCAAAATTTTGAAATCTAGGCCTCATAAACAAGATTTGTCTACTTAAAGCAGTTTCGAGTGTACATTCGAAAAATACACACTTGAAAAGACTCGAACGCTATAATTTAGCTAAAGAGGTGTCTATTTTGATTGAAAACATGCTAATTATCAGGACATGTTGGTCTATAGACCCATATGATCTTGATATTTTAGCCAAGTTTTGAAGCCTAGGCCTCATAAACACGAATTTTCTACTTAGAGCAGTTTCGAGTGTACATTCGAAAAATACACACTCGAAAAGACTCGATCGCTATAATTTAGCTCAAGAGGTGTCTATTTTGATTGGAAACATGCTAATGATCAGTACATGTTGGTCTATAGACCCAGATGATCTTGATATTTTAGCTAAATTTTGAAGCCTAGGCCTCATAAACAAGATTTGTCTACTTGGAGAAGTTTCGAGTGTACATTCGAAAAATACACACTCGAAAAGACTCGAACGCTGTAATTTAGCTCAAGAGGTGTCTATTTTGATTGAAAACATGCTAATGATCAGGACATGTTGGTCTATAGACCCACATGATCTTGATATGTTAGCCAATTTTTGAAGGCTAGGCCTCATAAACACGAATTTTCTACTTAGAGCAGTTTCGAGTGTACATTCAAATAATACACACTAGAAAAGACTCGAACGCTATAATTTAGCTCAAGAGGTGTCTATTTTGATTGGTAACATGCTAATGATCAGGACATGTTGGTCTATAGACCCAGATGATCTTGATATTTTAGCTAAATTTTGAATCTAGGCCTCATAAACAAGATTTGTCTACTTAGAGCAGTTTCGAGTGTAAATTCGAAAAATACACACTCGAAAACACTCGAACGTTATAATTTAGCTCAAGAGATGTATATTTTGATTAAAAACATGCTAATTATCAGGACATGTTGGTCTATAGACCCACATGATCTTGATATGTTAGCCAAGTTTTAAAGGCTAGGCCTCATAAACACGAATTTTCTACTTAGAGCAGTTTCGAGTGTACATTCGAATAATACACACTCGAAAAGACTCGAACGCTATAATTTAGTTCAACAGGTTTCTATTTTTATTGGAAACATGCTAATGATCAGGACATGTTGGTCTATAGACCCAGATGATCTTGATATTTTAGCAAAATTTTGAAATCTAGGCCTCATAAAAAAGATTTGTCTACTTGGAGCAGTTTCGAATGTACATTCGAAAAATACACACTCGAAAAGACTCGAACGTTATAATTTAGATCAAGAGATGTCTATTTTGATTGAAAACATGCTAATTATCAGGACATGTTGGTCTATAGACCCAGATGATCTTGATATTTTAGCTAAATTTTGAAGTTTAGGCCTCATAAACACGAATTTTCTACTTAGAGCAGTTTCGAGTGTAAATTCGAAAAATACACACTCGAAAAGACTCGAACGTTATAATTTAGCTCAAGAGATGTATATTTTGATTGGAAACATGCTAATTATCAGGACATGTTGGTCTATAGACCCATATGATCTTGATATTTTAGCCAAGTTTTGAAGCCTAGGCCTCATAAACACGAATTTTCTACTTAGAGCAGTTTCTAGTGTACATTCGAAAAATACACACTCGAAAAGACTCGATCGCTATAATTTAGCTCAAGAGGTGTCTATTTTGATTGGAAACATGCTAATGATCAGTACATGTTGGTCTATAGACCCAGATGATCTTGATATTTTAGCTAAATTTTGAAGCCTAGGCCTCATAAACAAGATTTGTCTACTTAGAGGAGTTTCGAGTGTACATTCGAAAAATACACACTCGAAAAGACTCGAACGCTGTAATTTAGCTCAAGAGGTGTCTATTTTGATTGAAAACATGCTAATGATCAGGACATGTTGGTCTATAGACCCACATGATCTTGATATGTTAGCCAATTTTTGAAGGCTAGGCCTCATAAACACGAATTTTCTACTTAGAGCAGTTTCGAGTGTACATTCAAATAATACACACTAGAAAAGACTCGAACGCTATAATTTAGCTCAAGAGGTGTCTATTTTGATTGGTAACATGCTAATGATCAGGACATGTTGGTCTATAGACCCAGATGATCTTGATATTTTAGCTAAATTTTGAATCTAGGTCTCATAAACAAGATTTGTCTACTAAGAGCAGTTTCGAGTGTAAATTCGAAAAATACACACTCGAAAACACTCGAACGTTATAATTTAGCTCAAGAGATGTATATTTTGATTAAAAACATGCTAATTATCAGGACATGTTGGTCTATAGACCCACATGATCTTGATATGTTAGCCAAGTTTTAAAGGCTAGGCCTCATAAACACGAATTTTCTACTTAGAGCAGTTTCGAGTGTACATTCGAATAATACACACTCGAAAAGACTCGAACGCTATAATTTAGTTCAACAGGTTTCTATTTTTATTGGAAACATGCTAATGATCAGGACATGTTGGTCTATAGACCCAGATGATCTTGATATTTAAGCAAAATTTTTAAATCTAGGCCTCATAAAAAAGATTTGTCTACTTGGAGCAGTTTCGAATGTACATTCGAAAAATACACACTCGAAAAGACTCGAACGCTATAATTTAGCTCAAGAGGTGTCTATTTTGATTGAAAACATGCTATTGATCAGGACATGTTGGTCATAGACCCACATGATCTTGATATGTTAGCCAAGTTTTGAAGGCTAGGCCTCATAAACACGAATTTTCTACTTAGAGCAGTTTCGAGTGTACATTCATATAATACACACTCGAAAAGACTCGAACTCTATAATTTAGCTCAACCAGTGTCTATTTTTATTGGAAACATGCTAATGATCAGGACATATTGGTCTATAGACCCAGATGATCTTGATATTTTAGCTAAATTTTGAAGTCTAGGCCTCATAAACAAGATTTTTCTACTTAGAGCAGTTTCGAGTGTACATTCGAAAAATACACACTCGAAAAGACTCGAACGTTATAATTTAGCTCAAGAGGTGTCTATTTTGATTGATAACATGCTAATTATCATGACATGTTGGTCTATAGACCTATATGATCTTGATATTTTATCCAAGTTTTGAACCCTAGGCCTCATAAACACGAATTTTCTACTTAGAGAGCAGTTTCGAGTGTACATTCGAATAATACACACTCGAAAAGACTCGAACGCTATAATTTAGCTCAACAGGTTTCTATTTTTATTGGAAACATGCTAATGATCAGGACATGTTGGTCTACAGACCCAGATGATCTTGATATTTTAGCAAAATTTTGAAATCTAGGCCTCATAAACAAGATTTGTCTACTTAGAGCAGTTTCGAGTGTACATTCGAAAAATACACACTCGAAAAGACTCGAACGTTATAATTTAGCTCAAGAGATGTATATTTTGATTGAAAACATGCTTATTATCAGGACATGTTGGTCTATAGACCCAGATGATCTTGATATGTTAGCCAAGTTTTAAAGGCTAGGCCTCATAAACACGAATTTTCTACTTAGAGAAGTTTCGAGTGTACATTCGAATAATACACACTCGAAAAGACTCGAACGCTATAATTTAGTTCAACAGGTTTCTATTTTTATTGGAAACATGCTAATGATCAGGACATGTTGGTCTATAGACCCAGATGATCTTGATATTTTAGCTAAATTTTGAAGTTTAGGCCTCATAAACACGAATTTTCTACTTAGGGCCGTTTCGAGTGTAAATTCGAAAAATACACACTCGAAAAGACTCGAACGTTATAATTTAGCTCAAGAGATGTATATTTTGATTGAAAACATGCTAATTATCAGGACATGTTGGTCTATAGACCCATATGATCTTGATATTTTAGCCAAGTTTTGAAGCCTAGGCCTCATAAACACGAATTTTCTACTTAGAGCAGTTTCGAGTGTACATTCGAAAAATACACACTCGAAAAGACTCGATCGCTATAATTTAGCTCAAGAGGTGTCTATTTTGATTGGAAACATGCTAATGATCAGTACATGTTGGTCTATAGACCCAGATGATCTTGATATTTTAGCTAAATTTTGAAGCCTAGGCCTCATAAACAAGATTTGTCTACTTGGAGAAGTTTCGAGTGTACATTGGAAAAATACACACTCGAAAAGACTCGAACGCTGTAATTTAGCTCAAGAGGTGTCTATTTTGATTGAAAACATGCTAATGATCAGGACATGTTGGTCTATAGACCCACATGATCTTGATATGTTAGCCAATTTTTGAAGGCTAGGCCTCATAAACACGAATTTTCTACTTAGAGCAGTTTCGAGTGTACATTCAAATAATACACACTCGAAAAGACTCGAACGCTATAATTTAGCTCAAGAGGTGTCTATTTTGATTGGAAACATGCTAATTATCAGGACATGTTGGTCTATAGACCCACATGATCTTGATATTTTAGCCAAGTTTTGAAGCCTAGGCCTTATACACACAAATTTTCTACTTAGAGCAGTTTCGAGTGTACATTCGAATAATACACACTCGAAAAGACTCGAACGCTATAATTTAGCTCAAGAGGTGTCTATTTTGATTGGAAACATGCTAATGATCAGGACATGTTGGTCTATAGACCCACAAGATCTTGATATTTTAGCCAAATTTTGAAGTCTAGGCCACATAAACAAGATTTTTCTACTTAGAGCAGTTTCGAGTATACATTCGAAAAATACACACTCGAAAAGACTCGAACGCTATAATTTAGCTCAAGAGGTGTCTATTTTGATTGGAAACATGCTAATGATCAGGACATGTTGGTCTATAGACCCACATGATCTTGATATTTTAGCCAAGTTTTGAAGGCTAGGCCTCATAAACACGAATTTTCTACTTAGAGCAGTTTCGAGTGTACATTCGAATAATACACACTCGAAAAGACTCGAACGCTATAATTTAGCTCAACAGGTTTCTATTTTTATTGGAAACATGCTAATGATCAGGACATGTTGGTCTATAGACCCAGATGATCTTGATATTTTAGAAAAAATTTGAAATCTAGGCCTCATAAACAAGATTTGTCTACTTAGAGTAGTTTCGAGTGTACATTCGAAAAATACACACTCGAAAAGACTCGAACGCAATAATTTAGCTCAAGAGGTGACTATTTTGATTGAAAACATGCTAATTATCAGGACATGTTGGTCTATAGACCCACATGATCTTGATATTTTAGCCAAGTTTTGAAGGCTAGGCCTCATAAACACGAATTTTCTACTTAGAGCAGTTTCGAGTGTACATTCGAATAATACACACTCGAAAAGACTCGAACGCTATAATTTAGCTCAACAGGTTTCTATTTTTATTGGAAACATGCTAATGATCAGGACATGTTGGTCTATAGACCCAGATGATCTTGATATTTTAGCAAAATTTTGAAATCTAGGCCTCATAAAAAAGATTTGTCTACTTGGAGCAGTTTCGAGTGTACATTCGAAAAATACACACTCGAAAAGACTCGAACGCTATAATTTAGCTCAAGAGGTGTCTATTTTGATTGAAAACATGCTAATTATCAGGACATGTTGGTCTATAGACCCACATGATCTTGATATGTTAGCCAAGTTTTAAAGGCTAGGCCTCATAAACACGAATTTTCTACTTAGAGCAGTTTCGAGTGTACATTCGAATAATACACACTCTAAAAGACTCGAACTCTATAATTTAGTTCAACAGGTTTCTATTTTTATTGGAAACATGCTAATGATCAGGACATATTGGTCTATAGACCCAGATGATCTTGATATTTTAGCTAAATTTTGAAGTCTAGGCCTCATAAACAAGATTTTTCTACTTAGAGCAGTTTCGAGTGTACATTCGAAAAATACACACTCGAAAAGACTCGAACGCTATAATTTAGCTCAAGAGGTGTCTATTTTGATTGATAACATGCTAATTATCATGACATGTTGGTCTATAGACCTATATGATCTTGATATTTTATCCAAGTTTTGAACCCTAGGCCTCATAAACACGAATTTTCTACTTAGAGAGCAGTTTCGAGTGTACATTCGAATAATACACACTCGAAAAGACTCGAACGCTATAATTTAGCTCAACAGGTTTCTATTTTTATTGGAAACATGCTAATGATCAGGACATGTTGGTCTACAGACCCAGATGATCTTGATATTTTAGCAAAATTTTGAAATCTAGGCCTCATAAACAAGATTTGTCTACTTAGAGCAGTTTCGAGTGTACATTCGAAAAATACACACTCGAAAAGACTCGAACGCTATAATTTAGCTCAAGAGGTGTCTATTTTGATTGAAAACATGCTATTGATCAGGACATGTTGGTCTATAGACCCAGATGATCTTGATATTTTAGCTAAATTTTGAATATAGGCCTCATAAACAAGATTTGTCTACTTAGAGCAGTTTCGAGTGTAAATTCGAAAAATACACACTCGAAAAGACTCGAACGTTATAATTTAGCTCAAGAGATGTATATTTTGATTGAAAACATGCTAATTATCAGGACATGTTGGTCTATAGACCCACATGATCTTGATATGTTAGCCAAGTTTTAAAGGCTAGGCCTCATAAACACGAATTTTCTACTTAGAGCAGTTTCGAGTGTACATTCGAATAATACACACTCGAAAAGACTCGAACGCTATAATTTAGTTCAACAGGTTTCTATTTTTATTGGAAACATGCTAATGATCAGGACATGTTGGTCTATAGACCCAGATGATCTTGATATTTTAGCAAAATTTTGAAATCTAGGCCTCATAAAAAAGATTTGTCTACTTGGAGCAGTTTCGAGTGTACATTCGAAAAATACACACTCGAAAAGACTCGAACGCTATAATTTAGCTCAAGAGGTGTCTATTTTGATTGAAAACATGCTATTGATCAGGACATGTTGGTCATAGACCCACATGATCTTGATATGTTAGCCAAGTTTTGAAGGCTAGGCCTCATAAACACGAATTTTCTACTTAGAGCAGTTTCGAGTGTACATTCATATAATACACACTCGAAAAGACTCGAACTCTATAATTTAGCTCAACCAGTGTCTATTTTTATTGGAAACATGCTAATGATCAGGACATGTTGGTCTATAGACCCAGATGATCTTGATATTTTAGCTAAATTTTGAAGTTTAGGCCTCATAAACAAGATTTTTCTACTTAGAGCAGTTTCGAGTGTACATTCGAAAAATACACACTCGAAAAGACTCGAACGTTATAATTTAGCTCAAGATATGTCTATTTTGATTGAAAACATGCTAATTATCAGGACAAGTTTGTCTATAGACCCACATGATCTTGATATTTTAGCCAAGTTTTGAAGCCTAGGCCTCATAAACACGAATTTTCTACTTAGAGCAGTTTCGAGTGTACATTCGAAAAATACACACTCGAAAAGACTCGAACGCTATAATTTAGCTCAAGAGGTGTCTATTTTTATTGGAAACATGCTAATGATCATGACATGTTGGTCTACAGATCCAGATGATCGTGATATTTTAGCAAAATTTTGAAATCTAGGCCTCATAAACAAGATTTGTCTACTTAGAGCAGTTTCGAGTATACATTCGAAAAATACACACTCGAAAAGACTCGAACGCTATAATTTATCTCAAGAGGTGTCTATTTTGATTGAAAACATACTATTGATCAGGACATGTTGGTCTATAGACCCACATGATCTTGATATGTTAGCCAAGTTTTAAAGGATAGGCCTCATAAACACGAATTTTCTACTTAGAGCAGTTTCGAGTGTACATTCAAATAATACACACTTTAAAAGACTCGAATGCTATAATTTAGCTCAACCGGTGTCTATTTTTATTGGAAACATGCTAATGATCAGGACATGTTGGTCTATAGACCCAGATGATCTTGATATTTTAGATAAATTTTGAAGTCTAGGCCTCACAAACAAGATTTGTCTACTTAGAGCAGTTTCGAGTGTACATTCGAAAAATACACACTCGAAAAGACTCGAACGTTATAATTTAGATCAAGAGATGTCTATTTTGATTGAAAACATGCTAATTATCAGGACATGTTGGTCTATAGACCCAGATGATCTTGATATTTTAGCTAAATTTTGAAGTTTAGGCCTCATAAACACGAATTTTCTACTTAGGGCAGTTTCGAGTGTAAATTCGAAAAATACACACTCGAAAAGACTCGAACGTTATAATTTAGCTCAAGAGATGTATATTTTGATTGAAAACATGCTAATTATCAGGACATGTTGGTCTATAGACCCATATGATCTTGATATTTTAGCCAAGTTTTGAAGCCTAGGCCTCATAAACACGAATTTTCTACTTAGAGCAGTTTCGAGTGTACATTCAAAAAATACACACTCGAAAAGACTCGATCGCTATAATTTAGCTCAAGAGGTGTCTATTTTGATTGGAAACATGCTAATGATCAGTACATGTTGGTCTATAGACCCAGATGATCTTGATATTTTAGCTAAATTTTGAAGCCTAGGCCTCATAAACAAGATTTGTCTACTTGGAGAAGTTTCGAGTGTACATTGGAAAAATACACACTCGAAAAGACTCGAACGCTGTAATTTAGCTCAAGAGGTGTCTATTTTGATTGAAAACATGCTAATGATCAGGACATGTTGGTCTATAGACCCACATGATCTTGATATGTTAGCCAATTTTTGAAGGCTAGGCCTCATAAACACGAATTTTCTACTTAGAGCAGTTTCGAGTGTACATTCAAATAATACACACTCGAAAAGACTCGAACGCTATAATTTAGCTCAAGAGGTGTCTATTTTGATTGGTAACATGCTAATGATCAGGACATGTTGGTCTATAGACCCAGATGATCTTGATATTTTATCTAAATTTTGAATCTAGGCCTCATAAACAAGATTTGTCTACTTAGAGCAGTTTCGAGTGTAAATTCGAAAAATACACACTCGAAAACACTCGAACGTTATAATTTAGCTCAAGAGATGTATATTTTGATTAAAAACATGCTAATTATCAGGACATGTTGGTCTATAGACCCACATGATCTTGATATGTTAGCCAAGTTTTAAAGGCTAGGCCTCATAAACACGAATTTTCTACTTAGAGCAGTTTCGAGTGTACATTCGAATAATACACACTCGAAAAGACTCGAACGCTATAATTTAGTTCAACAGGTTTCTATTTTTATTGGAAACATGCTAATGATCAGGACATGTTGGTCTATAGACCCAGATGATCTTGATATTTTAGCAAAATTTTGAAATCTAGGCCTCATAAAAAAGATTTGTCTACTTGGAGCAGTTTCGAATGTACATTCGAAAAATACACACTCGAAAAGACTCGAACGTTATAATTTAGATCAAGAGATGTCTATTTTGATTGAAAACATGCTAATTATCAGGACATGTTGGTCTATAGACCCAGATGATCTTGATATTTTAGCTAAATTTTGAAGTTTAGGCCTCATAAACACGAATTTTCTACTTAGAGCAGTTTCGAGTGTAAATTCGAAAAATACACACTCGAAAAGACTCGAACGTTATAATTTAGCTCAAGAGATGTATATTTTGATTGGAAACATGCTAATTATCAGGACATGTTGGTCTATAGACCCATATGATCTTGATATTTTAGCCAAGTTTTGAAGCCTAGGCCTCATAAACACGAATTTTCTACTTAGAGCAGTTTCGAGTGTACATTCGAAAAATACACACTCGAAAAGACTCGATCGCTATAATTTAGCTCAAGAGGTGTCTATTTTGATTGGAAACATGCTAATGATCAGTACATGTTGGTCTATAGACCCAGATGATCTTGATATTTTAGCTAAATTTTGAAGCCTAGGCCTCATAAACAAGATTTGTCTACTTGGAGAAGTTTCGAGTGTACATTGGAAAAATACACACTCGAAAAGACTCGAACGCTGTAATTTAGCTCAAGAGGTGTCTATTTTGATTGAAAACATGCTAATGATCAGGACATGTTGGTCTATAGACCCACATGATCTTGATATGTTAGCCAATTTTTGAAGGCTAGGCCTCATAAACACGAATTTTCTACTTAGAGCAGTTTCGAGTGTACATTCGAAAAATACACACTCGAAAAGACTCGAACGCTATAATTTAGCTCAAGAGGTGTCTATTTTGATTGGAAACATGCTAATGATCAGGACATGTTGGTCTACAGATCCAGATGATCGTGATATTTTAGCAAAATTTTGAAATCTAGGCCTCATAAACAAGATTTGTCTACTTAGAGCAGTTTCGAGTATACATTCGAAAAATACACACTCGAAAAGACTCGAACGCTATAATTTATCTCAAGAGGTGTCTATTTTGATTGAAAACATGCTATTGATCAGGACATGTTGGTCTATAAAACCACATGATCTTGATATTTTAGCCAAGTTTTGAAGCCTAGGCCTCATAAACACGAATTTTCTACCTAGATTAGTTTCGAGTGTACATTCGAATAATACACACTCGAAAAGACTCGAACGCTATAATTTAGCTCAACAGGTTTCTATTTTGATTGAAAACATGCTAATTATCAGGACATGTTGGTCTATAGACCCACATGATCTTGATATTTTAGCCAAGTTTTGAAGCCTAGGCCTCATAAACACGAATTTTCTACTTAGAGCAGTTTCGAGTGTACATTCGAAAAATACACACTCGAAAAGACTCGAACGCTATAATTTAGCTCAAGAGGTGTCTATTTTTATTGGAAACATGCTAATGATCAGGACATGTTGGTCTATAGACCCAGATGATCTTGATACTTTAGCTAAATTTTGAAATCTAGGCCTCATAAACAAGATTTGTCTACTTAGAGCAGTTTCGAGTGTACATTCGAAAAATACACACTCGAAAAGACTCGAATGCTATAATTTAGCTCAAGAGGTGTCTATTTTGATTGAAAACATGCTAATGATCAGGACATGTTGGTCTATAGACCCACATGATCTTGATATTTTAGCCAAATTTTGAAGTCTAGGCCACATAAACAAGATTTTCTACTTAGAGCAGTTTCGAGTGTACATTCGAAAAATACACACTCGAAAAGACTAGAACGCTATAATTTAGCTCAAGAGGTGTCTATTTTGATTGGAAACATGCTAATGATCAGGACATGTTGGTCTATAGACCCACAAGATCTTGATATTTTAGCCAAATTTTGAAGTCTAGGCCACATAAACAAGATTTTTCTACTTAGAGCAGTTTCGAGTGTACATTCGAAAAATACACACTCGAAAAGACTAGAACAGTATAATTTAGCTCAAGAGGTGTCTATTTTGATTGGAAACATGCTAATGATCAGGACATGTTGGTCTATAGACCCACATGATCTTGATATTTTAGCCAAATTTTGAAGTCTAGGCCACATAAACAAGATTTTTCTACTTAGAGCAGTTTCGAGTGTACATTCGAAAAATACACACTCGAAAAGACTCGAATGCTATAATTTAACTCCAGAGGTGTCTATTTTGATTGAAAACATGCTATTGATCAGGACATGTTGGTCTATAGACCCACATGATCTTGATATTTTAGCCAAATTTTGAAGTCTAGGCCACATAAACAAGATTTTTCTACTTAGAGCAGTTTCAAGTGTACATTCAAAAAATACACACTCGAAAAGACTCGAACGCTATAATTTAGCTCCAGAGATGTCTATTTTGATTGAAAACATGCTAATTATCAGGACATGTTGGTCTATAGCCCACATGATCTTGATATTTTAGCCAAATTTTGAATCCTAGGCCTCATAAACACAAATTTTCTACTTAGAGCAGTTTCGAGTGTACATTCGAAAAATACACACTCGAAAAGACTAGAACGCTATAATTTAGCTCAAGAGGTGTCTATTTTGATTGAAAACATGCTATTGATCAAGACATGTTGGTCTATAGACCCACATGATCTTGATATTTTAGCCAAATTTTGAAGTCTAGGCCACATAAACAAGATTTTTCTACTTAGAGCAGTTTCAAGTGTACATTCAAAAAATACACACTCGAAAAGACTCGAACGCTATAATTTAGCTCCAGAGATGTCTATTTTGATTGAAAACATGCTAATTATCAGGACATATTGGTCTATAGACCCACATGATCTTGATATTTTAGCCAAGTTTTGAAGCCTAGGCCTCATAAACACAAATTTTCTACTTAGAGCAGTTTCGAGTGTACATTCGAAAAATACACACTCGAAAAGACTAGAACGCTATAATTTAGCTCAAGAGGTGTCTATTTTGATTGGAAACATGCTAATGATCAGGACATGTTGGTCTATAGACCCACAAGATCTTGATATTTTAGCCAAATTTTGAAGTCTAGGCCACATAAACAAGATTTTTCTACTTAGAGCAGTTTCGAGTGTACATTCGAAAAATACACACTCGAAAAGACTCGAACGCTATAATTTAGCTCAAGAGGTGTCTATTTTGATTGATAACATGCTAATTATCATGACATGTTGGTCTATAGACCTATATGATCTTGATATTTTATCCAAGTTTTGAACCCTAGGCCTCATAAACACGAATTTTCTACTTAGAGAGCAGTTTCGAGTGTACATTCGAATAATACACACTCGAAAAGACTCGAACGCTATAATTTAGCTCAACAGGTTTCTATTTTTATTGGAAACATGCTAATGATCAGGACATGTTGGTCTACAGACCCAGATGATCTTGATATTTTAGCAAAATTTTGAAATCTAGGCCTCATAAACAAGATTTGTCTACTTAGAGCAGTTTCGAGTGTACATTCGAAAAATACACACTCGAAAAGACTCGAACGTTATAATTTAGCTCAAGAGATGTATATTTTGATTGAAAACATGCTTATTATCAGGACATGTTGGTCTATAGACCCAGATGATCTTGATATGTTAGCCAAGTTTTAAAGGCTAGGCCTCATAAACACGAATTTTCTACTTAGAGAAGTTTCGAGTGTACATTCGAATAATACACACTCGAAAAGACTCGAACGCTATAATTTAGTTCAACAGGTTTCTATTTTTATTGGAAACATGCTAATGATCAGGACATGTTGGTCTATAGACCCAGATGATCTTGATATTTTAGCTAAATTTTGAAGTTTAGGCCTCATAAACACGAATTTTCTACTTAGGGCCGTTTCGAGTGTAAATTCGAAAAATACACACTCGAAAAGACTCGAACGTTATAATTTAGCTCAAGAGATGTATATTTTGATTGAAAACATGCTAATTATCAGGACATGTTGGTCTATAGACCCATATGATCTTGATATTTTAGCCAAGTTTTGAAGCCTAGGCCTCATAAACACGAATTTTCTACTTAGAGCAGTTTCGAGTGTACATTCGAAAAATACACACTCGAAAAGACTCGATCGCTATAATTTAGCTCAAGAGGTGTCTATTTTGATTGGAAACATGCTAATGATCAGTACATGTTGGTCTATAGACCCAGATGATCTTGATATTTTAGCTAAATTTTGAAGCCTAGGCCTCATAAACAAGATTTGTCTACTTGGAGAAGTTTCGAGTGTACATTGGAAAAATACACACTCGAAAAGACTCGAACGCTGTAATTTAGCTCAAGAGGTGTCTATTTTGATTGAAAACATGCTAATGATCAGGACATGTTGGTCTATAGACCCACATGATCTTGATATGTTAGCCAATTTTTGAAGGCTAGGCCTCATAAACACGAATTTTCTACTTAGAGCAGTTTCGAGTGTACATTCAAATAATACACACTCGAAAAGACTCGAACGCTATAATTTAGCTCAAGAGGTGTCTATTTTGATTGGTAACATGCTAATGATCAGGACATGTTGGTCTATAGACCCAGATGATCTTGATATTTTAGCTAAATTTTGAATCTAGGCCTCATAAACAAGATTTGTCTACTTAGAGCAGTTTCGAGTGTAAATTCGAAAAATACACACTCGAAAACACTCGAACGTTATAATTTAGCTCAAGAGATGTATATTTTGATTAAAAACATGCTAATTATCAGGACATGTTGGTCTATAGACCCACATGATCTTGATATGTTAGCCAAGTTTTAAAGGCTAGGCCTCATAAACACGAATTTTCTACTTAGAGCAGTTTCGAGTGTACATTCGAATAATACACACTCGAAAAGACTCGAACGCTATAATTTAGTTCAACAGGTTTCTATTTTTATTGGAAACATGCTAATGATCAGGACATGTTGGTCTATAGACCCAGATGATCTTGATATTTTAGCAAAATTTTGAAATCTAGGCCTCATAAAAAAGATTTGTCTACTTGGAGCAGTTTCGAATGTACATTCGAAAAATACACACTCGAAAAGACTCGAACGTTATAATTTAGATCAAGAGATGTCTATTTTGATTGAAAACATGCTAATTATCAGGACATGTTGGTCTATAGACCCAGATGATCTTGATATTTTAGCTAAATTTTGAAGTTTAGGCCTCATAAACACGAATTTTCTACTTAGAGCAGTTTCGAGTGTAAATTCGAAAAATACACACTCGAAAAGATTCGAACGTTATAATTTAGCTCAAGAGATGTATATTTTGATTGAAAACATGCTAATTATCAGGACATGTTGGTCTATAGACCCATATGATCTTGATATTTTAGCCAAGTTTTGAAGCCTAGGCCTCATAAAAACGAATTTTCTACTTAGAGCAGTTTCGAGTGTACATTCGAAAAATACACACTCGAAAAGACTCGATCGCTATAATTTAGCTCAAGAGGTGTCTATTTTGATTGGAAACATGCTAATGATCAGTACATGTTGGTCTATAGACCCAGATGATCTTGATATTTTAGCTAAATTTTGAAGCCTAGGCCTCATAAACAAGATTTGTCTACTTGGAGAAGTTTCGAGTGTACATTCGAAAAATACACACTCGAAAAAACTCGAACGCTGTAATTTAGCTCAAGAGGTGTCTATTTTGATTGAAAACATGCTAATGATCAGGACATGTTGGTCTATAGACCCACATGATCTTTATATGTTAGCCAATTTTTGAAGGCTAGGCCTCATAAACACGAATTTTCTACTTAGAGCAGTTTCGAGTGTACATTCAAATAATACACACTAGAAAAGACTCGAACGCTATAATTTAGCTCAAGAGGTGTCTATTTTGATTGGTAACATGCTAATGATCAGGACATGTTGGTCTATAGACCCAGATGATCTTGATATTTTAGCTAAATTTTGAATCTAGGCCTCATAAACAAGATTTGTCTACTTAGAGCAGTTTCGAGTGTAAATTCGAAAAATACACACTCGAAAACACTCGAACGTTATAATTTAGCTCAAGAGATGTATATTTTGATTAAAAACATGCTAATTATCAGGACATGTTGGTCTATAGACCCACATGATCTTGATATGTTAGCCAAGTTTTAAAGGCTAGGCCTCATAAACACGAATTTTCTACTTAGAGCAGTTTCGAGTGTACATTCGAATAATACACACTCGAAAAGACTCGAACGCTATAATTTAGTTCAACAGGTTTCTATTTTTATTGGAAACATGCTAATGATCAGGACATGTTGGTCTATAGACCCAGATGATCTTGATATTTTAGCAAAATTTTGAAATCTAGGCCTCATAAAAAAGATTTGTCTACTTGGAGCAGTTTCGAATGTACATTCGAAAAATACACACTCGAAAAGACTCGAACGTTATAATTTAGATCAAGAGATGTCTATTTTGATTGAAAACATGCTAATTATCAGGACATGTTGGTCTATAGACCCAGATGATCTTGATATTTTAGCTAAATTTTGAAGTTTAGGCCTCATAAACACGAATTTTCTACTTAGAGCAGTTTCGAGTGTAAATTCGAAAAATACACACTCGAAAAGACTCGAACGTTATAATTTAGCTCAAGAGATGTATATTTTGATTGGAAACATGCTAATTATCAGGACATGTTGGTCTATAGACCCATATGATCTTGATATTTTAGCCAAGTTTTGAAGCCTAGGCCTCATAAACACGAATTTTCTACTTAGAGCAGTTTCGAGTGTACATTCGAAAAATACACACTCGAAAAGACTCGATCGCTATAATTTAGCTCAAGAGGTGTCTATTTTGATTGGAAACATGCTAATGATCAGTACATGTTGGTCTATAGACCCAGATGATCTTGATATTTTAGCTAAATTTTGAAGCCTAGGCCTCATAAACAAGATTTGTCTACTTGGAGAAGTTTCGAGTGTACATTGGAAAAATACACACTCGAAAAGACTCGAACGCTGTAATTTAGCTCAAGAGGTGTCTATTTTGATTGAAAACATGCTAATGATCAGGACATGTTGGTCTATAGACCCACATGATCTTGATATGTTAGCCAATTTTTGAAGGCTAGGCCTCATAAACACGAATTTTCTACTTAGAGCAGTTTCGAGTGTACATTCAAATAATACACACTCGAAAAGACTCGAACGCTATAATTTAGCTCAAGAGGTGTCTATTTTGATTGGAAACATGCTAATGATCAGGACATGTTGGTCTATAGACCCACATGATCTTGATATTTTAGCCAAATTTTGAAGTCTAGGCCACATAAACAAGATTTTTTCTACTTAGAGCAGTTTCAAGTGTACATTCAAAAAATACACACTCGAAAAGACTCGAACGCTATAATTTAGCTCCAGAGATGTCTATTTTGATTGAAAACATGCTAATTATCAGGACATGTTGGTCTATAGCCCACATGATCTTGATATTTTAGCCAAATTTTGAATCCTAGGCCTCATAAACACAAATTTTCTACTTAGAGCAGTTTCGAGTGTACATTCGAAAAATACACACTCGAAAAGACTAGAACGCTATAATTTAGCTCAAGAGGTGTCTATTTTGATTGAAAACATGCTATTGATCAAGACATGTTGGTCTATAGACCCACATGATCTTGATATTTTAGCCAAATTTTGAAGTCTAGGCCACATAAACAAGATTTTTCTACTTAGAGCAGTTTCAAGTGTACATTCAAAAAATACACACTCGAAAAGACTCGAACGCTATAATTTAGCTCCAGAGATGTCTATTTTGATTGAAAACATGCTAATTATCAGGACATATTGGTCTATAGACCCACATGATCTTGATATTTTAGCCAAGTTTTGAAGCCTAGGCCTCATAAACACAAATTTTCTACTTAGAGCAGTTTCGAGTGTACATTCGAAAAATACACACTCGAAAAGACTAGAACGCTATAATTTAGCTCAAGAGGTGTCTATTTTGATTGGAAACATGCTAATGATCAGGACATGTTGGTCTATAGACCCACAAGATCTTGATATTTTAGCCAAATTTTGAAGTCTAGGCCACATAAACAAGATTTTTCTACTTAGAGCAGTTTCGAGTGTACATTCGAAAAATACACACTCGAAAAGACTCGAACGCTATAATTTAGCTCAAGAGGTGTCTATTTTGATTGGAAAACAGCTAATGATCAGGACATTTTTGTCTATAGACCCACATGATCTTGATATTTTAGCCAAATTTTGAAGTCTAGGCCACATAAACACAAATTTTCTACTTAGAGCAGTTTCGAGTGTACATTCGAAAAATACACACTCGAAAAGACTAGAACGCTATAATTTAGCTCAAGAGGTGTCTATTTTGATTGGAAACATGCTAATGATCAGGACATGTTGGTCTATAGACCCACAAGATCTTGATATTTTAGCCAAATTTTGAAGTCTAGGCCACATAAACAATATTTTTCTACTTAGAGCAGTTTCGAGTGTACATTCGAAAAATACACACTCGAAAAGACTAGAACACTATAATTTAGCTCAAGAGGTGTCTATTTTGATTGGAAACATGCTAATGATCAGGACATGTTGGTATATAGACCCACATGATCTTGATATTTTAGCCAAGTTTTGAATCCTAGGCCTCATAAACACAAATTTTCTACTTAGAGCAGTTTCGAGTGTACATTCGAAAAATACACACTCGAAAAGACTAGAACGCTATAATTTAGCTCAAGAGGTGTCTATTTTGATTGAAAACATGCTATTGATAAGGACATGTTGGTCTATAGACCCACATGATCTTGATATTTTAGCCAAATTTTGAAGTCTAGGCCACATAAACAAGACTTTTCTACTTAGAGCAGTTTCAAGTGTACATTCAAAAAATACACACTCGAAAATACTCGAACGCTATAATTTAGCCCCAGAGATGTCTATTTTGATTGAAAACATGCTAATGATCAGGACATGTTGGTCTATAGACCCACATGATCTTGATATTTTAGCCAAATTTTGAAGTCTAGGCCACATAAACAAGATTTTTCTACTTAGAGCAGTTTCGAGTGTACATTCGAAAAATACACACTCGAAAAGACTCGAACGCTATAATTTAGCTCAAGAGGTTTCTATTTTTTTTTTGAAACATGCTAATGATCAGGACATGTTGGTCTATAAACCCAGATGATCTTGATATTTTAGCAAAATTTTGAAATCTAGGCCTCATAAACAAAATTTGTCTACTTAGAGCAGTTTCGAGTGTACATTCGAAAAATACACACTCGAAAAGACTCGAACGCTATAATTTAGCTCAAGAGGTGTCTATTTTGATTGAAAACATGCTATTGATCAGGACATGTTGGTCTATAGACCCACATGATCTTGATATTTTAGCCAAGTTTTGAAGGCTAGGCCTCATAAACACGAATTTTCTACTTAGAGCAGTTTCGAGTGTACATTCGAATAATACACACTCGAAAAGACTCGAACGCTATAATTTAGCTCAACAGGTTTCTATTTTTATTGGAAACATGCTAATGATCAGGACATGTTGGTCTATAGACCCAGATGATCTTGATATTTTAGAAAAAATTTGAAATCTAGGCCTCATAAACAAGATTTGTCTACTTAGAGTAGTTTCGAGTGTACATTCGAAAAATACACACTCGAAAAGACTCGAACGCAATAATTTAGCTCAAGAGGTGACTATTTTGATTGAAAACATGCTAATTATCAGGACATGTTGGTCTATAGACCCACATGATCTTGATATTTTAGCCAAGTTTTGAAGGCTAGGCCTCATAAACACGAATTTTCTACTTAGAGCAGTTTCGAGTGTACATTCGAATAATACACACTCGAAAAGACTCGAACGCTATAATTTAGCTCAACAGGTTTCTATTTTTATTGGAAACATGCTAATGATCAGGACATGTTGGTCTATAGACCCAGATGATCTTGATATTTTAGAAAAAATTTGAAATCTTGGCCTCATAAACAAGATTTGTCTACTTAGAGCAGTTTCGAGTGTACATTCGAAAAATACACACTCGAAAAGACTCGAACGCTATAATTTAGCTCAAGAGGTGACTATTTTGATTGAAAACATGCTAATTATCAGGACATGTTGGTAATAGACCCACATGATCTTGATATTTTAGCCAAGTCTTGAAGGCTAGGCCTCATAAACACGAATTTTCTACTTAGAGCAGTTTCGAGTGTACATTCGAATAATACACACTCGAAAAGACTCGAACGCTATAATTTAGCTCAACAGGTTTCTATTTTTATTGGAAACATGCTAATGATCAGGACATGTTGGTCTACAGACCCAGATGATCTTGATATTTTAGCAAAATTTTGAAATCTAGGCCTCATAAACAAGATTTGTCTACTTAGAGCAGTTTCGAGTGTACATTCGAAAAATACACACTCGAAAAGACTCGAACGCTATAATTTAGCTCAAGAGGTGTCTATTTTGATTGAAAACATGCTATTGATCAGGACATGTTGGTCTATAGACCCAGATGATCTTGATATTTTAGCTAAATTTTGAATATAGGCCTCATAAACAAGATTTGTCTACTTAGAGCAGTTTCGAGTGTAAATTCGAAAAATACACACTCGAAAAGACTCGAACGTTATAATTTAGCTCAAGAGATGTATATTTTGATTGAAAACATGCTAATTATCAGGACATGTTGGTCTATAGACCCACATGATCTTGATATGTTAGCCAAGTTTTAAAGGCTAGGCCTCATAAACACGAATTTTCTACTTAGAGCAGTTTCGAGTGTACATTCGAATAATACACACTCGAAAAGACTCGAACGCTATAATTTAGCTCAAGAGGTGTCTATTTTGATTGGAAACATGCTAATGATCAGGACATGTGGTCTATAGACCCACATGATCTTGATATTTTAGCCAAATTTTGAAGTCTATGCCACATAAACAAGATTTTTCTACTTAGAGCAGTTTCGATTGTACATTCGAAAAGACTCGAACGCTATAATTTAGCTCAAGAGGTGTCTATTTTGATTGAAAACATGCTAATGATCAGGACATGTTGGTCTATAGACCCACATGATCTTGATATGTTAGCCAATTTTTGAAGGCTAGGCCTCATAAACACGAATTTTCTACTTAGAGCAGTTTCGAGTGTACATTCGAATAATACACACTCGAAAAGACTCGAACGCTATAATTTAGTTCAACAGGTTTCTATTTTTATTGGAAACATGCTAATGATCAGGACATGTTGGTCTATAGACCCAGATGATCTTGATATTTTAGCAAAATTTTTAAATCTAGGCCTCATAAAAAAGATTTGTCTACTTGGAGCAGTTTCGAATGTACATTCGAAAAATACACACTCGAAAAGACTCGAACGCTATAATTTAGCTCAAGAGGTGTCTATTTTGATTGAAAACATGCTATTGATCAGGACATGTTGGTCATAGACCCACATGATCTTGATATTTTTGCCAAGTTTTGAAGGCTAGGCCTCATAAACACGAATTTTCTACTTAGAGCAGTTTCGAGTGTACATTCGAATAATACACACTCGAAAAGACTCGAACACTATAATTTAGCTCAACAGGTTTCTATTTTGATTGAAAACATGCTAATTATCAGGACATGTTGGTCTATAGACCCACATGATCTTGATATTTTGTCTAAGTTTTGAAGCCTAGGCCTCATAAACACGAATTTTCTACTTAGAGCAATTTCGAGTGTACATTCGAATAATACACACTCGAAAAGACTCGAACGCTAAAATTTATCTCAACAGGTTTTTATTTTTATTGGAAACATGCTAATGATCAGGACATGTTGGTCTATAGACCCAAATGATCTTGATATTTTAGCAAAATTTTGAAATCTAGGCCTCATAAAAAAGATTTGTCTACTTGGAGCAGTTTCGAGTGTACATTCGAAAAATACACACTCGAAAAAACTCGAACGCTATAATTTAGCTCAAGAGGTGTCTATTTTGATTGAAAACATGCTATTGATCAGGACATGTTGGTCTATAGACCCACATGTTCTTGATATGTTAGCCAAGATTTGAAGGCTAGGCCTCATAAACACGAATTTTCTACTTAGAGCAATTTCAAGTGTACATTCGAACAATACACACTCGAAAAGACTCGAACACTATAATTTAGCTCAACAGTTTTATATTTTGATTGAAAACATGCTAATTATCAGGACATGTTGGTCTATAGACCCACATGATCTTGATATTTTATCCAAGTTTTGAATCCTAGGCCTCATAAACACGAATTTTCTACTTAGAGCAGTTTCGAGTGTACATTCGAATAATACACACTCGAAAAGACTCGAACGCTATAATTTAGCTCAACAGGTTTCTATTTTTATTGGAAACATGTTAATGATCAGGACATGTTGGTCTATAGACCCAGATGATCTTGATATTTTAGCAAAATTTTGAAATCTAGGCCTCATAAACAAGATTTGTCTACTTAGAGCAGTTTCGAGTGTACATTCAAAAAATACACACTCGAAAAGACTCGAACGCTATAATTTAGCTGAAGAGGTGTCTATTTTGATTGAAAACATGCTATTTATCAGGACATGTTGGTCTATAGACCCAAATGAACTTGATATTTTAGCAAAATTTTGAAATCTAGGCCTCATAAAAAAAATTTGTCTACTTAGAGCAGTTTCGAGTGTACATTCGAATAATACACACTCGAAAAGACTCGAACGCTAAAATTTACCTCAACAGGTTTTTATTTTTATTGGAAACATGCTAATGATCAGGACATGTTGGTCTATAGACCCAAATGATCTTGATATTTTAGCAAAATTTTGAAATCTAGGCCTCATAAAAAAGATTTGTCTACTTAGAGCAGTTTCGAGTGTACATTCGAAAAATACACACTCGAAAAAACTCGAACGCTATAATTTAGCTCAAGAGGTGTCTATTTAGATTGAAAACATGCTATTGATCAGGACATGTTGGTCTATAGACCCACATGTTCTTGATATGTTAGCCAAGTTTTGAAGGCTAGGCCTCATAAACACGAATTTTCTACTTAGAGCAGTTTCGAGTGTACATTCGAAGAATACACACTCGAAAAGACTCGAACACTATAATTTAGCTCAACAGGTTTCTATTTTGATTGAAAACATGCTAATTATCAGGACATGTTGGTCTATAGACCCACATGATCTTGATATTTTTCCAAGTTTTGAATCCTAGGCCTCATAAACACGAATTTTCTACTTAGAGCAGTTTCGAGTGTACATTCGAATAATACACACTCGAAAAGACTCCAACACTATAATTTAGCTCAACAGGTTTCTATTTTGATTGAAAACATGCTAATTATCAGGACATGTTGGTCTATAGACCCACATGATCTTGATATTTTATCCAAGTTTTGAATCCTAGGCCTTATAAACACGAATTTTCTACTTAGAGCAGTTTCGAGTGTACATTCGAATAATACACACTCGAAAAGACTCGAACGCTATAATTTAGCTCAACAGGTTTCTATTTTTATTGGAAACATGCTAATGATCAGGACATGTTGGTCTATAGACCCATATGATCTTGATATTTTAGCAAAATTTTGAAATCTAGGCCTCATAAACAAGATTTGTCTACTTAGAGCAGTTTCGAGTGTACATTCAAAAAATACACACTCGAAAAGACTCGAACGCTATAATTTAGCTCAAGAGGTGTCTATTTTTATTGAAAACATGCTATTGATCAGGACATGTTGGTATATAGACCCACATGATCTTGATATATTAGCCAAGTTTTGAAATCTAGGCCTCATAAACAAGATTTTTCTACTTAGAGCAGTTTCGAGTGTACATTCGAAAAATACACACTCGAAAAGACTCGAACGCTATAATTTAGCTCAAGAGGTGTCTATTTTGATTGATAACATGCTAATAATCATGACATGTTGGTCTATTGACCTATATGATCTTGATATTTCATCCAAGTTTTGAACCCTAGGCCTCATAAACACGAATTTTCTACTTAGAGAGCAGTTTCGAGTGTACATTCGAATAATACACACTCGAAAAGACTCGAACGCTATAATTTAGCTCAACAGGTTTCTATTTTTATTGGAAACATGCTAATGATCAGGACATGTTGGTCTACAGACCCAGATGATCTTGATATTTTAGCAAAATTTTGAAATCTAGGCCTCATAAACAAGATTTGTCTACTTAGAGCAGTTTCGAGTGTACATTCGAAAAATACACACTCGAAAAGACTCGAACGCTATAATTTAGCTCAAGAGGTGTCTATTTTGATTGAAAACATGCTATTGATCAGGACATGTTGGTCTATTGACCCTCATGATCTTGATATGTTAGCCAAGTTTTGAAGGATAGGCCTCATAAACACGAATTTTCTACTTAGAGCAGTTTCGAGTGTACATTAAATAATAGACACTCGAAAAGACTCGAACGCTATAATTTAGCTCAACCGGTGTCTATTTTTATTGGAAACATGCTAATGATCAGGACATGTTGGTCTATAGACCCAGATGATCTTGATATTTTAGATAAATTTTGAAGTCTAGGCCTCATAAATAAGATTTATCTACTTAGAGCAGTTTCGAGTGTACATTCGAAAAATACACACTCGAAAAGACTCGAACGTTATAATTTATCTCAAGAGATGTCTATTTTGATTGAAAACATGCTAATTATCAGGACATGTTGGTCTATAGACCCACATGATCTTGATATTTTAGCCAAGTTTTGAAGCCTAGGCCTCATAAACACGAATTTTCTACTTAGAGCAGTTTCTAGTGTACATTCGAAAAATACACACTCGAAAAGACTCGAACGCTATAATTTAGCTCAAGAGGTGTCTATTTTGATTGGAAACATGCTAATGATCAGGACGTGTTGGTCTATAGACCTACATGATCTTGATATTTTAGCCAAATTTTGAAGTATAGGTCACATAAACAAGATTTTTCTACTTAGAGCAGTTTCGACTGTACATTCGAAAAATACACACTCGAAAAGACTCGAACGCTATAATTTAGCTCAAGAGGTGTCTATTTTGATTGAAAACATGCTAATTATCATGACATGGTTGTCTATTGACCCATATGATCTTGATATTTTAGCCAAGTTTTGAAGCCTAAGCCTCATAAACACGAATTTTCTACTTAGAGCAGTTTCGAGTGTACATTCGAATAATACACACTCAAAAAGACTCGAACGCTATAATTTATCTCAACCAGTGTTTATTTTTATTGGAAACATGCTAATGATCAGGACATATTGGTCTATAGACCCAGATGATCTTGATATTTTAGCTAAATTTTGAAGTCTAGGCCTCATAAACAAGATTTTTCTACCTAGAGCAGTTTCGAGTGTACATTCGAAAAATACACACTCGAAAAGACTCGAACGTTATAATTTAGCTCAAGAGATGTCTATTTTGATTGAAAACATGCTAATTATCAGGACATGTTGGTCTATAGACCCACATGATCTTGATATTTTGGCCAAGTTTTGAAGCCTAGGCCTCATAAACACGAATTTTCTACTTAGACCAGTTTCGAGTGTACATTCGAATAATACACACTCAAAAAGACTCGATCGCTATAATTTAGCTCAAGAGGTGTGTATTTTGATTGGAAACATGCTAATGATCAGTACATGTTGGTCTATAGACCCAGATGATCTTGATATTTTAGTTAATTTTGAAGGCTAGGCCTCATAAACAAGATTTGTCTACTTGGAGAACTTTCGAGTGTACATTCTAAAAATACACACTCGAAAAGACTCGAACGCTATAATTTAGCTCAAGAGGTGTCTATTTTGATTGAAAACATGCTAATTATCAGGACATCTTGGTCTATAGACCCAGATGATCTTGATATTTTAGCTAAATTTTGAAGTCTAGGCCTCATAAACAAGATTTGTCTACTTAGAGCAGTTTCGAGTGTACATTCAAATAATACACACTCGAAAAGACTCGAACGCTATAATTTAGCTCAAAAGGTTTCTATTTTTATTAGAAACATGCTAATGATCAGGATATGTTGGTCTATAGACCCAGATGATCTTGATATTTTAGCAAAATTTTGAAATCTAGGCCTCATAAAAAAGATTTTTCTACTTGGAGCAGTTTCGAGTGTACATTCGAAAAATACACACTCGAAAAGACTCGAACGTTATAATTTAGCTCAAGAGATGTCTATTTTGATTGAAAACATGCTAATTATCAGGACATGTTGGTCTATAGACCCACATGATCTTGATATTTTGGCCAAGTTTTGAAGCCTAGGCCTCATAAACACGAATTTTCTACTTAGAGCAGTTTCGAGTGTACATTCGAATAATACACACTCGAAAAGACTCGAACGCTATAATTTAGCTCAACAGGTTTTTATTTTGATTGAAAACATGCTATTTATCAGGACATGTTGGTCTATAGACCCACATGATCTTGATATTTTATCCAAGTTTTGAAGCCTAGGCCTCATAAACAAGATTTTTCTACTTAGAGCAGTTTCGAGTGTACATTCGAAAAATACACACTCGGAAAGACTCGAACGCTATAGACCCACATGATCTTGATATTTTATCCAAGTTTTGAAGCCTAGGCCTCATAAACAAGATTTTTCTACTTAGAGCAGTTTCGAGTGTACATTCGAAAAATACACACTCGGAAAGACTCGAACGCTATAATTTAGCTCAACCGATGTTTATTTTGATTGAAAACATGTTAATTATCAGGACATGTTGATCGATAGACCCACATGATCTTGATATTTTAACCAAGTTTTGAAGCCTAGGCCTCATAAACACGAATTTTCTACTTAGAGCAGTTTCGAGTGTACATTTGAAAAATACACACTCGAAAAGACTCGTACGCTATAATTTAGCTCAAGAAGTTTCTATTTTTATTTGAAACATGCTAATGATCAGGACATGTTGGTCTATAGAACCACATGATCTTGATATTTTAGCCAAATTTTGAAGTCTAGGCCACATAAACAAGATTTTTCTACTTAGAGTAGTTTCGAGTGTACATTCGAAAAATACACACTCGAAAAGACTCGAATGCTATAATTTAGCTCAACCGATGTCTATTTTGATTGAAAACATGCTAATTATCAGGACATGTTAGTCTAAAGACCCACATGATCTTGATATTTTAGCCAAGTTTTGAAGCCTAGGCCTCATAAACACGAATTTTCTACTTAGAGCAGTTTCGAGTGTACATTCGAATAATACACACTCGAAAAGACTCGAACGCTATAATTTAGCTCAAGAGGTGTCTATTTTGATTGGAATCATGCTAATGATCAGGACATGTGGTCTATAGACCCACATGATCTTGATATTTTAGCCAAATTTTGAAGTCTATGCCACATAAATAAGATTTTTCTACTTAGAGCAGTTTCGATTGTACATTCGAAAAGACTCGAACGCTATAATTTAGCTCAAGAGGTGTCTATTTTGATTGAAAACATGCTAATTATCAGAACATGTTGGTCTATAGACCCACATGATCTTGATATTTTAGCCAAGTTTTGAACCTTAGGCCTCATAAACACGAATTTTCTACTTAGAGCAGTTTCGAGTGTACATTCGAATAATACACACTCGAAAAGACTCGAACGCTATAATTTAGCTCAACAGGTTTCTATTTTGATTGAAAACATGCTAATTATCAGGAAATGTTGGTCTATAGACCCACATGATCTTGATATTTTAGCAAAATTTTGAAATCTAGGCCTCATAAACAAGATTTGTCTACTTAGAGCAGTTTCGAGTGTACATTCGAAAAATACACACTCGAAAAGACTCGAACGCTACAATTTAGCTCAAGAGGTGTCTATTTTGATTGAAAACATGCTAATCATCAGGACATGTTGATCGATAGACCCACATGATCTTGATATTTTAGCCAAGTTTTGAAGCCTAGGCCTCATAAACACGAATTTTCTACTTAGAGCAGTTTCGAGTGTACATTCGAAAAATACACACTCGAAAAGACTCGAACGCTATAATTTAGCTCAAGAGGTGTCTATTTTGATTGGAAACATGTTAATTATCAGGACATGTTAGTCTATAGACCCACATGATCTTGATATTTTAGCCAAATTTTGAAGTCTAGGCCACATAAACAAGATTTTTCTACTTAGAGCAGTTTCGATTGTACATTGGAAAAGACTCGAACGCTATAATTTAGATCAAGAGGTGTCTATTTTGATTGAAAACATGCTAATTATCAGAACATGTTGGTCTATAGACCCACATGATCTTGATATTTTAGCCAAGTTTTGAAGCCTAGGCCTCATAAACACGAATTTTCTACTTAGAGCAGTTTCGAGTGTACATTCGAATAATACACACTCGAAAAGACTCGAACGCTATAATTTAGCTCAACAGGTTTCTATTTTGATTGAAAACATGCTAATTATCAGGAAATGTTGGTCTATAGACCCACATGATCTTGATATTTTAGCAAAATTTTGAAATCTAGGCCCCATAAACAAGATTTGTCTACTTAGAGCAGTTTCGAGTGTACATTCGAAAAATACACACTCGAAAAGACTCGAACGCTATAATTTAGCTCAACAGGTTTCTATTTTTATTGGAAACATGCTAATGATCAGGACTTGTTGGTCTATAGACCCAGAAGATCTTGATATTTTAGCAAAATTTTGAAATCTAGGCCTCATAAACAAGATTTGTCTACTTAGAGCAGTTTCGAGTATACATTCGAAAAATACACACTCGAAAAGACTCGAACGCTATAATTTATCTCAAGAGGTGTCTATTTTGATTGAAAAGGACATGTTGGTCTATAGACCCACATGATCTTGATATGTTTGCCAATTTTTGAAGCCTAGGCCTCATAAACACGAATTTTCTACTTAGAGCAGTTTCGAGTGTACATTCGAATAATACACACTCGAAAAGACTCGAACGCTATAATTTAGCTCAACAGGTTTTTATTTTGATTGAAAACATGCTAATTATCAGGACATGTTGGTCTATAGACCCACATGATCTTGATATTTTATCCAAGTTTTTAAGCCTAGGCCTCATAAACAAGATTTTTCTACTTAGAGCAGTTTCGAGTGTACATTCGAAAAATACACACTCGAAAAGACTCGAACGCTATAATTTAGCTCAACCGATGTCTATTTTGATTGATAGCATGCTAATTATCTGGACATGTTGGTCTATAGACCCACATGATCTTGATATTTTAGCCAAGTTTTGAAGCCTAGGCCTCATAAACACGAATTTTCTACTTAGAGCAGTTTCGAGTGTACATTCGAATAATACACACTCGAAAAGACTCGAACGCTATAATTTAGCTCAAGAGGTGTCTATTTTGATTGGAAACATGCTAATGATCAGGACATGTGGTCTATAGACCCACATGATCTTGATATTTTAGCCAAATTTTGAAGTCTATGCCACATAAACAAGATTTTTCTACTTAGAGCAGTTTCGATTGTACATTCGAAAAGATTCGAACGCTATAATTTAGCTCAAGAGGTGTCTATTTTGATTGAAAACATGCTAATTATCAGAACATGTTGGTCTATAGACCCACATGATCTTGATATTTTAGCCAAGTTTTGAACCTTAGGCCTCATAAACACGAATTTTCTACTTAGAGCAGTTTCGAGTGTACATTCGAATAATACACACTCGAAAAGACTCGAACGCAATAATTTAGCTCAACAGGTTTCTATTTTGATTGAAAACATGCTAATTATCAGGAAATGTTGGTCTATAGACCCACATGATCTTGATATTTTAGCAAAATTTTGAAATCTAGGCCTCATAAACAAGATTTGTCTACTTAGAGCAGTTTCGAGTGTACATTCGAAAAATACACACTCGAAAAGACTCGAACGCTACAATTTAGCTCAAGAGGTGTCTATTTTGATTGAAAACATGCTAATTATCAGGACATGTTGATCGATAGACCCACATGATCTTGATATTTTAGCCAAGTTTTGAAGCCTAGGCCTCATAAACACGAATTTTCTACTTAGAGCAGTTTCGAGTGTACATTCGAAAAATACACACTCGAAAAGACTCGAACGCTATAATTTAGCTCAAGAGGTGTCTATTTTGATTGGAAACATGTTAATTATCAGGACATGTTCGTCTATAGACCCACATGATCTTGATATTTTAGCCAAATTTTGAAGTCTAGGCCACATAAACAAGATTTTTCTACTTAGAGCAGTTTCGATTGTACATTGGAAAAGACTCGAACGCTATAATTTAGATCAAGAGGTGTCTATTTTGATTGAAAACATGCTAATTATCAGAACATGTTGGTCTATAGACCCACATGATCTTGATATTTTAGCCAAGTTTTGAAGCCTAGGCCTCATAAACACGAATTTTCTACTTAGAGCAGTTTCGAGTGTACATTCAAAAAATACACACTCGAAAAGACTCGAACGCTATAATTTAGCTCAAGAGGTGTTTATTTTGATTGGAAACATGCTAATGATCATGACACGTTGGTCTGTAGACCCACATGATCTTGATATTTTAGCCACATTTTGAAGTCTAGGCTACATAAACAAGATTTTTCTACTTAGAGCAGTTTCGACTGTACATTCGAAATGACTCGAACGCTATAATTTAGCTCAAGAGGTGTCTATTTTGATTGAAAACATGCTAATTATCAGAACATGTTGGTCTATAGACCCACATGATCTTGATATTTTAGCCAAGTTTTGAAGCCTAGGCCTCATAAACACGAATTTTCTACTTAGAGCAGTTTCTAGTGTACATTCGAATAATACACACTCGAAAAGACTCGAACGTTATAATTTAGCTCAACAGGTTTCTATTTTGATTGAAAACATGCTAATTATCAGGAAATGTTGGTCTATAGACCCACATGTGATATTTTAGCAAAATTTTGAAATCTAGGCCTCATAAACAAGATTTGTCTACTTAGAGCAGTTTCGAGTGTACATTCGAAAAATACACACTCGAAAAGACTCGAACGCTATAATTTAGCTCAACAGGTTTCTATTTTTATTGGAAACATGCTAATGATCAGGACATGTTGGTCTATAGACCCAGATGATCTTGATATTTTAGCAAAATTTTGAAATCTAGGCTCATAAACAAGATTTGCCTACTTAGAGCAGTTTCGAGTATACATTCAAAAAATACACACTCAAAAAGACTCGAACGCTATAATTTATCTCAAGAGGTGTCTATTTTGATTGAAAAGGACATGTTAGTCTATAGACCCACATGATCTTGATATGTTAGCCAATTTTTGAAGCCTAGGCCTCATAAACACAAATTTTCTACTTAGAGCAGTTTCGACTGTATATTCGAAAAGACTCGAACGCTATAATTTAGCTCAAGAGGTGTCTATTTTGATTGAAAACATGCTAATTATCAGAACATGTTGGTCTATAGACCCACATGATCTTGATATTTTAGCCAAGTTTTGAAGCCTAGGCCTCATAAACACGAATTTTCTACTTAGAGCAGTTTCGAGTGTACATTCGAATAATACACACTCGAAAAGACTCCACCGCTATAATTTAGCTCAACAGGTTTCTATTTTGATTGAAAGCATGTTAATTCTCAGGACATATTGGTCTATAGACCCACATGATCTTGATATTTTAGCCAAGTTTTGAAGCCTAGGCCTCATAAACACGAATTTTCAACTTAGAGCAGTTTCGAGTGTACATTTAAAAAATACACACTCGAAAAGACTCGAACGCTATAATTTATCTCAAGAGGTGTCTATTTTGTTTGGAAACATGCTAATGATCAGGACATGTTGGTCTATAGACCCAGATGATCTTGATATTTTAGCAAAATTTTGAAATCTAGGCCTCATAAACAAGATTTGTCTACTTAGAGCAGTTTCGAGTGTACATTCGAAAAATACACACTCGAAAAGACTCGAACCCTATAATTTAGCTGAAGAGGTGTCTATTTTGATTGAAAACATGCTATTGATCAGGACATGTTGGTCTATAGACCCACATGATCTTGATATGTTAGCCAATTTTTGAAGCCTAGGCCTCATAAACACGAATTTTTTACTTAGAGCAGTTTCGAGTGTACATTCAAAAAATACACACTCGAAAAGACTTGAACGTTATAATTTAGCTCAACCGATGTCTATTTTTATTGGAAACATGCTAATGATCAGGACATGTTGGTCTATAGACCCAGATGATCTTGATATTTTAGCTAAATTTTGAAGTCTAGGCCTCATAAACAAGATTTTTCTACTTAGAGCAGTTTCGACTGTACATTCGAAAAATACACACTCGAAAAGACTCGAACGCTATAATTTAGCTCAAGAGGTGTCTATTTTGATTGAAAACATGCTATTTATCAGGACATGTTGGTCTATAGACCCACATGATCTTGATATTTTTGCCAAGTTTTGAACCCTAGGCCTCATAAACACGAATTTTCTACTTAGAGCAGTTTCGAGTGTACATTCGAATAATACACACTCGAAAAGACTCGAACACTATAATTTAGCTCAACAGGTTTCTATTTTGATTGAAAACATGCTAATTATCAGGACATGTTGGTCTACAGACCCACATGATCTTGATATTTTAGCCAAATTTTGAAGTCTAGGCCTCATAAACAAGATTTTTCTACTTAGAGCAGTTTCGACTGTACATTCGAAAAATACACACTCGAAAAGACTCGAACGCTATAATTTAGCTCAAGAGGTGTCTATTTTGATTGGAAACATGCTAATGATCAGGACATGTTGGTCTACAGACCCACATGATCTTGATATTTTAGCCAAATTTTGAAGTCTAGGCCTCATAAACAAGATTTTTCTACTTAGAGCAGTTTCGACTGTACATTCGAAAAATACACACTCGAAAAGACTCGAACGCTATAATTTAGCTCAAGAGGTGTCTATTTTGATTGAAAACATGCTATTTATCAGGACATGTTGGTCTATAGACCCACATGATCTTGATATTTTTGCCAAGTTTTGAACCCTAGGCCTCATAAACACGAATTTTCTACTTAGAGCAGTTTCGAGTGTACATTCGAATAATACACACTCGAAAAGACTCGAACACTATAATTTAGCTCAACAGGTTTCTATTTTGATTGAAAACATGCTAATTATCAGGACATGTTGGTCTATAGACCCACATGATCTTGATATTTTGTCTAAGTTTTGAAGCCTAGGCCTCATAAACACGAATTTTCTACTTAGAGCAATTTCGAGTGTACATTCGAATAATACACACTCGAAAAGACTCGAACGCTAAAATTTATCTCAACAGGTTTTTATTTTTATTGGAAACATGCTAATGATCAGGACATGTTGGTCTATAGACCCAAATGATCTTGATATTTTAGCAAAATTTTGAAATCTAGGCCTCATAAAAAAGATTTGTCTACTTGGAGCAGTTTCGAGTGTACATTCGAAAAATACACACTCGAAAAAACTCGAACGCTATAATTTAGCTCAAGAGGTGTCTATTTTGATTGAAAACATGCTATTGATCAGGACATGTTGGTCTATAGACCCACATGTTCTTGATATGTTAGCCAAGATTTGAAGGCTAGGCCTCATAAACACGAATTTTCTACTTAGAGCAATTACAAGTGTACATTCGAACAATACACACTCGAAAAGACTCGAACACTATAATTTAGCTCAACAGTTTTATATTTTGATTGAAAACATGCTAATTATCAGGACATGTTGGTCTATAGACCCACATGATCTTGATATTTTATCCAAGTTTTGAATCCTAGGCCTCATAAACACGAATTTTCTACTTAGAGCAGTTTCGAGTGTACATTCGAATAATACACACTCGAAAAGACTCGAACGCTATAATTTAGCTCAACAGGTTTCTATTTTTATTGGAAACATGTTAATGATCAGGACATGTTGGTCTATAGACCCAGATGATCTTGATATTTTAGCAAAATTTTGAAATCTAGGCCTCATAAACAAGATTTGTCTACTTAGAGCAGTTTCGAGTGTACATTCAAAAAATACACACTCGAAAAGACTCGAACGCTATAATTTAGCTGAAGAGGTGTCTATTTTGATTGAAAACATGCTATTTATCAGGACATGTTGGTCTATAGACCCAAATGAACTTGATATTTTAGCAAAATTTTGAAATCTAGGCCTCATAAAAAAAATTTGTCTACTTAGAGCAGTTTCGAGTGTACATTCGAATAATACACACTCGAAAAGACTCGAACGCTAAAATTTACCTCAACAGGTTTTTATTTTTATTGGAAACATGCTAATGATCAGGACATGTTGGTCTATAGACCCAAATGATCTTGATATTTTAGCAAAATTTTGAAATCTAGGCCTCATAAAAAAGATTTGTCTACTTAGAGCAGTTTCGAGTGTACATTCGAAAAATACACACTCGAAAAAACTCGAACGCTATAATTTAGCTCAAGAGGTGTCTATTTAGATTGAAAACATGCTATTGATCAGGACATGTTGGTCTATAGACCCACATGTTCTTGATATGTTAGCCAAGTTTTGAAGGCTAGGCCTCATAAACACGAATTTTCTACTTAGAGCAGTTTCGAGTGTACATTCGAAGAATACACACTCGAAAAGACTCGAACACTATAATTTAGCTCAACAGGTTTCTATTTTGATTGAAAACATGCTAATTATCAGGACATGTTGGTCTATAGACCCACATGATCTTGATATTTTTCCAAGTTTTGAATCCTAGGCCTCATAAACACGAATTTTCTACTTAGAGCAGTTTCGAGTGTACATTCGAATAATACACACTTGAAAAGACTCGAACGCTATAATTTAGTTCAACAAGTTTTTTTTTTGACTGGAAACATGTTAATGATCAGGACATGTTGGTCTATAGACCCAGATGATCTTGATATTTTAGCAAAATTTTGAAATCTAGGCCTCATAAACAAGATTTGTCTACTTAGAGCAGTTTCGAGTGTACATTCAAAAAATACACACTCGAAAAGACTCGAACGCTATAATTTAGCTGAAGAGGTGTCTATTTTGATTGAAAACATGCTATTTATCAGGACATGTTGGTCTATAGACCCAAATGATCTTGATATTTTAGCAAAATTTTGAAATCTAGGCCTCATAAAAAAGATTTGTCTACTTAGAGCAGTTTCGAGTGTACATTCGAAAAATACACACTCGAAAAAACTCGAACGCTATAATTTAGCTCAACAGGTTTCTATTTTTATTGGAAACATGCTATTGATCAGGACATGTTGGTCTATAGACCCACATGATCTTGATATTTTAGCCAAATTTTGAAGTCTAGGCCTCATAAACAAGATTTTTCTACTTAGAGCAGTTTCGACTGTACATTCGAAAAATACACACTCGAAAAGACTCGAACGCTATAATTTAGCTCAAGAGGTGTCTATTTTGATTAAAAGCATGCTATTTATCAGGACATGTTGGTCTATAGACCCACATGATCTTGATATTTTGCCCAAGTTTTGAACCCTAGGCCTCATAAACACGAATTTTCTACTTAGAGAGCAGTTTCGAGTGTACATTCGAATAATACACACTCGAAAAGACTCGAACGCTATAATTTAGCTCAACAGGTTTCTATTTTTATTGGAAACATGCTAATGATCAGGACATGTTGGTCTATAGACCCATATGATCTTGATATTTTAGCAAAATTTTGAAATCTAGGCCTCATAAACAAGATTTGTCTACTTAGAGCAGTTTCGAGTGTACATTCAAAAAATACACACTCGAAAAGACTCGAACGCTATAATTTAGCTCAACCGGTGTCTATTTTTATTGGAAACATGCTAATGATCAGGACATGTTGGTCTATAGACCCAGATGATCTTGATATTTTAGCTAAATTTTGAAGTCTAGGCCTCATAAACAAGATTTGTCTACTTAGAGCAGTTTCGAGTGTACATTCGGAAAATACACACTCGAAAAGACTCGAACGTTATAATTTATCTCAAGAGATGTCTATTTTGATTGGAAACATGCTAATGATCAGGACATCTTGGTCTATAGACCTAGATGATCTTGATATTTTAGCAAAATTTTGAAATCTAGGCCTCATAAACAAGATTTGTCTACTTAGAGCAGTTTCGAGTGTACATTCAAAAAATACACACTCGAAAAGACTCGAACGCTATAATTTAGCTCAACCGGTGTCTATTTTTATTGGAAACATGCTAATGATCAGGACATGTTGGTCTATAGACCCAGATGATCTTGATATTTTAGCTAAATTTTGAAGTCTAGGCCTCATAAACAAGATTTGTCTACTTAGAGCAGTTTCGAGTGTACATTCGAAAAATACACACTCGAAAAGACTCGAACGTTATAATTTATCTCAAGAGATGTCTATTTTGATTGAAAACATGCTAATTATCAGGACATGTTGGTCTATAGACCCACATGATATTGATATTTTATCCAAGTTTTGAAGCCTAGGCATCATAAACACGAGTTTTCTACTTAGAGCAGTTTCGAGTGTACATTCGAATAATACACACTCGAAAAGACTCGAACGCTATAATTTAGATCAACAGGATTCTCTTTTTATTGGAAACATGCTAATGATCAGGACATGTTGATTTATAGACCCAGATGATCTTGATATTTTAGCTAAATTTTGAAGTCTAGGCCTCATAAACAAGATTTGTCTACTTAGAGCAGTTTCGAGTGTACATTCGAAAAATACACACTCGAAAAGACTCGAACGTTATCATTTATCTTAAGAGATGTCTATTTTGATTGAAAACATGCTAATTATCAGGACATGTTGGTCTATAGACCCACATGATCTTGATATTTTAGCCAAGTTTTGAAGCCTAGGCCTCATACACGCGAATTTTCTACTTAGAGCAGTTTCGAGTGTATATTCGAAAAATACACACTCGAAAAGACTCGAACGCTATAATTTAGCTCAAGAGGTGTCTGTTTTGATTGGAAACATGCTAATGATCAGGACATGTTGGTCTATAGACCTACATGATCTTGATATTTTAGCCAAATTTTGAAGTCTAGGCCACATAAACAAGATTTTTCTTCTTAGAGCAGTTTCGAGTGTACATTCGAAAAATACACACTCGAAAAGACTCGAACGCTATAATTTAGATCAAGAGGTGTCTATTTTGATTGGAAACATGCTAATGATCAGGACATGTTGGTCTATAGACCCAGATGATCTTGATATTTTAGCTAAATTTTGAAGTCTAGGCCTCATAAACAAGATTTGTCTACTTAGAGCAGTTTCGAGTGTACATTCGAAAAATACACACTCGAAAAGACTCGAACGTTATAATTTATCTCAGGAGATGTCTATTTTGATTGAAAACATGCTAATTATCAGGACATGTTGGTCAATAGACCCACATGATCTTGATATTTTAGCCAAGTTTTGAAGCCTAGGCCTCATACACACGAATTTTCTACTTAGAGCAGTTTCGAGTGTATATTCGAAAAATACACACTCGAAAAGACTCGAAAGCTATAATTTAGCTCAAGAGGTGTCTATATTGATTGGAAACATGCTAATGATCAGGACATGTTGGTCTATAGACCCACATGATCTTGATATTTTAGCCAAATTTTGAAGTCTAGGCCACATAAACAAGATTTTTCTACTTAGAGCAGTTTGGAGTGTACATTCGAAAAATACACACTCGAAAAGACTCGAACGCTATAATTTAGCTCAAGAGGTGTCTATATTGATTGGAAACATGCTAATTATCAGGACATGTTGGTCTATAGACCCACATGATCTTGATATTTTAGCCAAATTTTGAAGCCTAGGCCTCATACACACGAATTTTCTACTTAGAGCAGTTTCGAGTGTACATTCGAATAATATACACTCGAAAAGACTCGAACGCTATAATTTATCTCAAGAGATGTCTATTTTGATTGAAAACATGCTAATTATCAGGACATGTTGGTCTATAGACCCACATGATCTTGATATTTTAGCCAAATTTTGAAGCCTAGGCCTCATAAACAAGATTTTTCTACTTAGAGCAGTTTCGTGTGTACATTCGAAAAATACACACTCGAAAAGACTCGAACGCTATAATTTAGCTCAAGAGGTGTCTATTTTGATTGAAAACATGCTATTGATCAGGACATGTTGGTCTATAGACCCACATGATCTTGATGTTTTAGCCAAGTTTTGAAGCCTAGGCCTCATACACACGAATTTTCTACTTAGAGCAGTTTCGAGTGTACATTCGAATAATATACACTCGAAAAGACTCGAACGCTATAATTTATCTCAAGAGGTGTCTATTTTGATTGAAAACATGCTAATTATCAGGACATGTTGGTCTATAGACCCACATGATCTTGATATTTTAGCCAAATTTTGAAGCCTAGGCCTCATAAACAAGATTTTTCTACTTAGAGCAGTTTCGAGTGTACATTCGAAAAATACACACTCGAAAAGACTAGAACGCTATAATTTAGCTCAAGAGGTGTCTATATTGATTGGAAACATGCTAATGATCAGGACATGTTGGTCTATAGACCCACATGATCTTGATATTTTAGCCAAATTTTGAAGTCTAGGCCACATAAACAAGATTTTTCTACTTAGAGCAGTTTCGAGTGTACATTCGAAAAACACACACTCGAAAAGACTCGAACGCTATAATTTATCTCAAGAGGTGTCTATTTTGATTGAAAACATGCTATTGATCAGGACATGTTGGTCTATAGACCCACATGATCTTGATATTTTAGCCAAATTTTGAAGTCTAGGCCACATAAACAAGATTTTTTTACTTAGAGCAGTTTCGAGTGTACATTCGAAAAATACACACTCGAAAAGACTCGAACGCTATAATTTAGCTCAAGAGGTGTCTATTTTGATTGAAAACATGCTAATTATTAGGACATGTTGGTCTATAGACCCACATGATCTTGATATTTTATCCAAGTTTTGAAGCCTAGGCCTCATAAACACGAATTTTCTACTTAGAGCAGTTTCGAGTGTACATTCGAATAATACACACTCGAAAAGACTCGAACGCTATAATTTAGCTCAAGAGGTGTCTATTTTGATTGAAAACATGTTTATTATCAGGACATGTTGGTCTATAGACCCACATGATCTTGATATTTTATCCAAGTTTTGAAGCCTAGGCCTCATAAACACGAATTTTCTACTTAGAGCAGTTTCGAGTGTACATTCGAAAAATACACACTCGAAAAGACTCGAACGCTATAATTTAGATCAACAAGTTTCTATTTTTATTGGAAACATGCTAATGATCAGGACATGTTGGTCTATAGACCCAGATGATCTTGATATTTTAGCAAAATTTTGAAGTCTAGGCCTCATAAACAAGATTTGTCTACTTAGAGCAATTTCGAGTGTACATTCAAAAAGTACACACTCGAAAAGACTCGAACGCTATAATTTAGCTCAAGAGGTGTCTATTTTGATTGAAAACATGCTAATGATCAGGACATGTTGGTCTATAGACCCACATGATCTTGATATTTTATCCAAATTTTGAAGTCTAGGCCACATAAACAAGATTTTTCTACTTAGAGCACTTTCGAGTGTACATTCGAAAAATACACACTCGAAAAGACTCGAACGCTATAATTTAGCTCAAGATGTGTCTATTTTGATTGAAAACATGCTAATGATCAGGACATGTTGGTCTATAGACCCACATGATCTTGATATTTTATCCAAATTTTGAAGTCTAGGCCACATAAACAAGATTTTTCTACTTAGAGCAGTTTCAAGTGTACATTCGAAAAATACACACTCGAAAAGACTTGAACGCTATAATTTAGCTCAAGAGATGTCTATTTTGATTGAAAACATGTTAATTATCAGGACATGTTGGTCTATAGACCCACATGATCTTGATATTTTATCCAAGTTTTGAAGCCTAGGCCTCATAAACACGAATTTTCTACTTAGAGCAGTTTCGAGTGTACATTCGAATAATACACACTCGAAAAGACTCGAACGCTATAATTTAGATCAACGGGTTTCTATTTTATTGGAAACATGCTAATGATCAGGACATGTTGGTCTATAGACCCAGATGATCTTGATATTTTAGCAAAATTTTGAAATCTAGGCCTGATAAACAATATTTGTCTACTTAGAGCAGTTTCGAGTGTACATTCGAAAAGTACACACTTGAAAAGACTCGAACGCTATAATTTAGCTCAAGAGGTGTCTATTTTGATTGAAAACATGTTAATTATCAGGACATGTTGGTCTATAGACCCACATGATCTTGATATTTTATCCAAGTTTTGAAGCCTAGGCCTCATAAACACGAATTTTCTACTTAGAGCAGTTTCGAGTGTACATTCGAATAATACACACTCGAAAAGACTCGAACGCTATAATTTAGATCAACATGTTTCTATTTTTATTGGAAACATGCTAATGATCAGGACATGTTGGTCTATAGAGCCAGGTGATCTTGATATTTTAGCAAAATTTTGAAGTCTAGGCCATAAACAAGATTTTTCTACTTAGAGCAGTTTCGAGTGTACATTCGAAAAATACACACTCGAAAAGACTCGAACGCTATAATTTAGCTCAAGAGGTGTCTATTTTGATTGAAAACATGCTAATTATCAGGACATGTTGGTCTATAGACCCACATGATCTTGATATTTTATCCAAGTTTTGAAGCCTAGGCCTCATAAACATTGATTTTCTACTTAGAGCAGTTTCGAGTGTACATTCGAATAATACACACTCGAAAAGACTCGAACGCTATAATTTATCTCAAGAGATGTCTATTTTGATTGAAAACACGCTATTGATCAGGACATGTCGGTCTATAGACCCACATGATCTTGATATTTTAGCCAAATTTTGAAGTCTAGGCCACATAAACAAGATTTTTCTACTTAGAGCAGTTTCGAGTGTACATTCAAAAAATACACACTCGAAAAGACTCGAACGCTATAATTTAGCTCAACCGGTGTCTATTTTTATTGGAAACATGCTAATGATCAGGACATGTTGGTCTATAGACCCAGATGATCTTGATATTTTAGCTAAATTTTGAAGTCTAGGCCTCATAAACAAGATTTGTCTACTTAGAGCAGTTTCGAGTGTACATTCGAAAAATACACACTCGAAAAGACTCGAACATTATAATTTATCTCAAGAGATGTCTATTTTGATTGAAAACATGCTAATTATCAGGACATGTTGGTCTATAGACCCAAATGATCTTGATATTCTAGCCAAGTTTTGAAGCCTAGGCCTCATACACACGAATTTTCTACTTAGAGCAGTTTCGAGTGTATATTCGAAAAATACACACTCGAAAAGACTCGAACGCTATAATTTAGCTCAAGAGGTGTCTATTTTGATTCGAAACATGCTAATGATCAGGACATGTTGGTCTATAGACCTACATGATCTTGATATTTTAGCCAAATTTTGAAGTCTAGGCCACATAAACAAGATTTTTCTACTTAGAGCAGTTTCGAGTGTACATTCAAAAAATACACACTCAAAAAGACTCGAACGCTATAATTTAGCTCAAGAGGTGTCTATTTTGATTGAAAACATGCTATTGATCAGGACATGTTGGTATATAGACCCACATGATCTTGATATGTTATCCAAGTTTTGAAGGCTAGGCTTCATAAACACGAATTTTCTACTTAGCGCAGTTTCGAGTGTACATTCAAATAATACACACTCGAAAAGACTCGAACGCTATAATTTAGATCAACCGGTGTCTATTTTTATTGGAAACATGCTAATGATCATGACATGTTGGTCTATAGACCCAGATGATCTTGATATTTTAGCTAAATTTTGAAGTCTAGGCCTCATAAACAAGATTTGTCTACTTAGAGCAGTTTCGAGTGTACATTCGAAAAATACACACTCGAAAAGACTCGAACGCTGTAATTTAGCTCAAGAGGTGCTATTTTGATTGAAAACATGCTAATGATCAGGACATGTTGGTCTATAGACCCACATGATCTTGATATGTTAGCCAATTTTTGAAGGCTAGGCCTCATAAACACGAATTTTCTACTTAGAGCAGTTTCGATTGTACATTCAAATAATACACACTCGAAAAGACTTGAACGCTATAATTTAGCTCAACCGGTGTCTATTTTTATTGGAAACATGCTAATGATCAGGACATGTTGGTCTATAGACCCAGATGATCTTGATATTTTAGCTAAATTTTGAAGTCTAGGCCTCATAAACAAGATTTGTCTACTTAGAGCAGTTTCGAGTGTACATTCGAAAAATACACACTCGAAAAGACTCGAACGTTATAATTTAGCCCAAGAGATATCTATTTTGATTTAAAATATGTTAATTATAAGGACATGTTGGTCTATAGACCCACATGATCTTGATATTTTAGCCAAGTTTTGAAGCCTAGGCCTCATAAACACGAATTTTCTACTTAGAGCAGTTTCGAGTGTACATTCGAAAAATACACACTCGAAAAGACTCGAACGCTATAATTTAGCTCGAGAGGTGTCTATTTTGATTGGAAACTTGCTAATGATCAGGACATGTTGGTCTATAGACCCAGATGATCTTGATATTTTAGGTAAATTTTGAAGTCTAGGCCTCATAAACAAGATTTGTCTACTTAGAGCAGTTTCGAGTGTACATTCGAAAAATACACACTCGAAAAGACTCGAACGTTATAATTTAGCTCAAGATATGTCTATTTTGATTGAAAACATGCTAATTATCAGGACATGTTGGTCTATAGACCCACATGATCTTGATATTTTGTCCAAGTTTTGAAGCCTAGGCCTCATAAACACGAATTTTCTACTTAGAGCAGTTTCGAGTGTACATTCGAATAATACACACTCGAAAAGACTCGAATGCTAAAATTTATCTCAACAGGTTTTTATTTTTATTGGAAACATGCTAATGATCAGGACATGTTGGTCTATAGACCCAAATGATCTTGATATTTTAGCTAAATTTTGAAGTCTAGGCCTCATAAACAAGATTTGTCTACTTCGAGAAGTTTCGAGTGTACATTCAAAAAATACACACTCGAAAAGACTCGAACGCTATAATTTAGCTCAAGAGGTGTTTATTTTGATTGAAAACATGCTAATGATCAGGAAATGTTGGTCTATAGACCCAGATGATCTTGATATTTTAGGTAAATTTTGAAGTCTAGGCCTCATAAACAAGATTTGTATACTTAGAGCAGTTTCGAGTGTACATTCAAAAAATACACACTCAAAAAGACTCGAACGTTATAATTTAGCTCAAGAGATGTCTATTTTGATTGAAAACATGCTAATTATCAGGACATGTTGGTATAATTGAAAACATGCTATTGATCAGGACATGTTGGTCTATAGACCCACATGATCTTGATATGTTAGCCAAGTTTGAAGGCTAGGCCTCATAAACAAGATTTGTCTACTTAGAGCAGTTTCGAGTGTACATTCAAAAAATACACACTCGAAAAGACTCGAACGCTATAATTTAGCTCAAGAAGTGTCCATTTTGATTGAAAACATGCTATTGATCAGGACATGTTGGTCTATAGACCCACATGATCTTGATATGTTAGCCATGTTTTGAAGGCTAGGCCTCATAAACACGAATTTTCTACTTAGAGCAGTTTCGAGTGTACATTCGAAAAATACACACTCGAAAAGACTCGAACGCTATAATTTAGCTCAAGAGGTGTCTATTTTGATTGAAAACATGTTAATTATCAGGACATGTTGGTCTATAGACCCACATGATCTTGATATTTTATCCAAGTTTTGAAGCCTAGGCCTCATAAACACGAATTTTCTACTTAGAGCAGTTTCGAGTTTACATACGAATAATATACACTCGAAAAGACTCGAACGCTATAATTTAGCTCAACAAGTTTCTATTTTTATTGGAAACATGCTAATGATCAGGACATGTTGGTCTATAGACCCAAATGATCTTGATATTTTAGCAAAATTTTGAAATCTAGGCCTCATAAACAAGATTTTTCTACTTAGAGCAGTTTCGAGTGTACATTCGAAA